>NW_026612024.1:300000-399504 GCF_023638135.1 Falco biarmicus | reverse complement strand
CTGTGGTGGGCCGGGACGTGCTGTGGTAGGCTGTGGTGTGCTGGGATGGGTTGTGGAGGGCTGGGACGGGCTGTCGTGTGCTGGGAAGGGCTGTGGTGGGCTGGGACGGGCTGGGAAGGGCTGGGACGGTCTGTGGTGGGCTGGGACGGGCTGTGGTGGGCTGGGACATACTGTGGTGGGCTGTGGTGTGCTGTGGTGGGCTGTGGAGGGCTGGGACAGGCTGTGGTGGGCTGTGGTGGGCTGTGGTAAGCTGGGACGGGCTGTGGTGGGCTGGGACGGGCTGTGGTGGGCTGGGACGGGCTGTGGTGAGCTGGGACGGGCTGGCACGGGCTGGCACGGGCTGGGACGAGCTGGCACGGGCTGGAACGAGCTGGTACGGGCTAGAACGAGCTGGCACGGACTGGGACGGGATGGCACGGGCTGTGGTGGGCTTGGACGGGCTGTGGTGGGCTTCGACGGGCTCTGGTGGGCTGGAACGGACTGTGGTGGTCCTGGACGGGCTCTGGTGGGCTGTGGTGGGCTGGGATGGGCTGTGGTGAGCTGGGACGGGCTGGGACGGGCTGTGGGTGGCTGGGACGGGCTGTGGTGGGCTGGGACTTGCTGTGGTGGGCTGGGACGGGCTGTCGTGGGCTGTGGGGGCCTGGGACATGCTGTGGTGGGCTGGGAAGGGCTGGGACGAGCTGTGACGGGCTGGGACGAGCTGTGACGGGCTGTGGTGTGCTGTAGTGGCCTGTGGTGGGCTGGGATGGGCCTGTGGTGGGCTGGGACGGGCTGTGGTGGGCTGGGACGGGCTGTGGTGAGCTGGGACGGGCTGGCACGGGCTGGCACGGGCTGGGACGAGCTGGCACGGGCTGGAACGAGCTGGTACGGGCTAGAACGAGCTGGCACGGACTGGGACGGGATGGCACGGGCTGTGGTGGGCTTGGACGGGCTGTGGTGGGCTTCGACGGGCTCTGGTGGGCTGGAACGGACTGTGGTGGTCCTGGACGGGCTCTGGTGGGCTGTGGTGGGCTGGGATGGGCTGTGGTGAGCTGGGACGGGCTGGGACGGGCTGTGGGTGGCTGGGACGGGCTGTGGTGGGCTGGGACTTGCTGTGGTGGGCTGGGACGGGCTGTCGTGGGCTGTGGGGGCCTGGACATGCTGTGGTGGGCTGGGAAGGGCTGGGACGAGCTGTGACGGGCTGGGACGAGCTGTGACGGGCTGTGGTGTGCTGTAGTGGCCTGTGGTGGGCTGGGACGGGCTGTGGTGGGCTGGGACAAACTGTGGTGGGCTATGGTGGGCTGGGATGAGCTGGGACGGGTTGTGGTGGGCTGTGGTGGGCTGGGACGGACTGTGGTGCGCTGGGATGGGCTGTAGTGGGCTGTGGTGTGCTGTGGAGGGCTGGGACGGGCTGTGATGTGCCGTGGTGGGCTGGGATGGGCTAGGACGGGCTGTGGTGGGCTGGGGCGGGCTGTTGTGGGCTGGGAAGGGCTGGGACGGGCTGTGATGTGCCGTGGTGGGCTGGGATGGGCTAGGACGGGCTGTGGTGGGCTGGGGCGGGCTGTTGTGGGCTGGGACGGGCTGGGACTGGCTCTGGTGGGCTGTGGTCGTCTGGGACGGGCTGTGGTGGGCTGGAATAAGCTGTGGTGGGCTGGTACGGGCTGTGGTGGGCTGGAACGGGCTGTGGTGGGCTGGGACAGGCTGTGGTGGTCTGTGGTGGGCTGGGACGGGCCGTGGTGGGCTGGGACGGGCTCTGGTGGTCTGTGGTGGGCTGGGACGGGCCGTGGTGGGCTGGGACAGGCTGTGGTGGTCTGTGGTGGGCTGGGACGGGCTGTGGTGGGCTGGGACAGGCTGTGGTGGTCTGTGGTGGGCTGGAACGGGCTGTGGTGGGCTGTGGTGGGCTGTGACGGGCTGTCGTGGGCTGGGATGGTCTGGGATGGTCTGGGACGGGCTGTGGTGGTTTGTGGTGAGCTGTGGTGGGCTGGGACGGGCTGTGGTGGGCGAGAACAGGTTGTGGTGGGCGGAGACGGGCTGGGACAGGCTGTGGTGGGCTGGGACGGGCTGTGGTGTGCTGGGACGAGCTATGGTGTGCTGGCACGGGCTGTGGTGGGCTGGCACGGGCTGCGCTGAACTGGGACGGGCTGCGGTGGTCTGGGACAAGCTGGGACTGGCTGTGGTGGGCTGTGACGGGCTGTGACGGGCTGTCGTGGGCTGGGATGGGCTGGGACGGGCTGTGGTGGGCTGGGACAGGCTGTGGTGGGCTGGGACAGGCTGGGACCAGCTGTGGTGGGCTGGGACGAGCTGGGACGGGCTGTGGTGGGCTGGGACGAGCTGGGACGGGCTGTGGTGGGCCTTGACGAGCTGGGACGGGCTGTGGTGGGCTGGGACGAGCTGGGACGGGCTGTGGTGGGCTGGGACGGGCTGTGGTAGGCTGGGACGAGCTGGGACGGGCTCTTGTGGGCTGGGACGGGATGTGGTGGGCTGGGACGGGCTGGGACGGGCCGTGGTGGGCTGGGACGGGCCGTGGTGGGCTGGGACGGGTTGTGGTGAGCTGAGACGGGCCGTGGTGGGCTGAGACGGGCCGTGGTGGGCTGGGACGGGCTGGTACTTGCTGTGGTGGGCTGTTACGGGCTGTGGTGTGCTGTGAGAGGCTGTGGTGGTCTGGGACGGGCTGTGGTTTGCTGGGACGAGCTGGGACGGGCTGGCACGGGCTGTGGTGGGCTGGTACGGTCTGACCGTGGCTGGGACGGGCTGTGGTGGGCTTGGACGGGCTGTGGTGGCCTGGGAAGAGCTGTTTTGGGTTGAGGCGGGTTCTGGTGGGCTGGGACAGGCTGTGGTGGGCTGTGGTGGGCTGGGACGGGCTGTGGTGGGCTGGGACGGGCTGTGGTGGGCTGGGCAGGGCTGGGACGGGCTGTGGTGGGCTGGGAAGGGCCGTGGTGGGCTGAGGTGGGCCATGGTGGGCTGCGACGGACCGTGGTTGGCCGGGACGGACCGCTGTGGGCCGTGGTGGGCCACGACGGGCTGTGGTGGGCCGCTACGAGCCGTGGTGGGCTTGTTCGGGCCGTGGTGGGCTTGTTCGGGCGGTGGTGGGCTTGTTCGGGCCGTGGTGGGCTTGGTCGGGCCGTGGTGGGCTGTGGTGGGCCGTGGTGGTCTGGGACGGGCTGTGGTGGTCTGTGGTAGGTTCTGGTGAGCTTGAGACGGGCTGTGGTGGTCTGGGACAGGCTGGGATGGGCTGTAATGGGCGGGGACGGCCTGTGGTGGGCTGGGACGGGCTGTGGTGGGCTGGGACGGGCTGTGGTGGGCTGGGACGGGCTAGTGGTGGGCTGGGACAAGCCGTGGTGGGCTGGGACGGGCCGTGGTGGGCTGGGACGGGCCGTGGTGGGCTGGGACGGTCTGTGGTGCTCAGGGACGGGCTGTGGTGGGCTGTGGTGGGCTGTGGTGGGCTGGGACGAGTTGTACTGGGCTGGGACAATCTGTGGTGGGCTGGGAAGGGCTGTGGTGGTTTGGGACGGGCTGTGGTGGGCTGGGACGGGCTGTGGTGGGCTGGGACGGGCCGTGGTGGGCTGGGACGGCCTGTGGTCAGTCGTCGTGGGCTGGGACGGGCCGTGGTGGCTTGGGACGGACTCTCGTGGGCCGGGACAAGCTCTGGTGGCCTCTGACGGGCTGTGACAAGCCGTGGTGTGCTGTATTGGGCTGTGGTGGGCTGGGACGGCCTTTGGTGGGCTGGGACGGGCTGGGTGGGCTGTGGTGGCCTGTGGTGGGCTGGGACGAGTTGTAGTGGGCCGGGGACGGGCGGTGATGGGCCTGGACGGGCCGTGGTGGACCGTAGTGGGCTGGGACGGGCTTTGGTGGGCCGGGACGTGCTGTTGTAAGCTGTGGTGTGCTGGGAGGGGCTGTGGTGGGCTTGGACGGGCTGTGGTGGGCTGGGATGGGCTGTGGTGGGCTGGGACGGGCTGTGGTGGGCTGGGACGGGCTGTGGTGGGCTGGGACGCGCTGTGGTGGGCTGCGACGCGCTGTGGTGGGCTGGGACAGGCTCTGGTGGGCCGGTACGTGCTGTGGTAGGCTGTGGTGTGCTGGGATGGGCTGTCGTGGGCTGTGGTGGTCTGTGGTGGGCTGGGACGGGCTGTGGTGGGCTGGGATGGGCTGTGGTGGGCTGTGGTGGGCTGGGACGGGCTGTGGTGGGCTTGGACGGGCTGTGGTGGGCTGTTACGGGCTGGGACGGGCTGTGGTGGGCTGGGACGGGCTGTGGTGGGCTGGGACGGGCTGTGGTGGGCTGAGGTGGGCTGTGGAGGGCTGGGACGGGCTGTGGTGGGCTGGGACGGGCTGTGGTGGTCTGCGGTAGGCTGTGGTGTGCTGTAGTGTCCTGTGGTGGGCTGGGACGGGCTGTGGTGGGCTGGGACAAGCTGTGGTTGGCTGGGACGGGCTGTGGTGGGGCCGTGTTTGGCTGTGGTGGGTTGTGGTGGGCTGGGACAGGCTGTGGTGAGTTGAGACGGTCTGTGGTGGGCTGGGACACGATTTGGTGGGCTGGGCCGGGCTGTGGTGGGTTGGGACGGGCTCTGGTGCGCTGTGTTGGGTTGTGATGAGCAGAGACAGTCTGTGGTGGGTTGGGACGTGCTGTGGAGAGCTGTGGAGGGCTGTGGTGGGCTTGGACAGGCTGTGGTGGGTTGAGATCTGTCGTGGTGGGCCGTGGTGTTCTGGGACGGGCCGTGGTGGGCCAGGACGGGCCGTGGTGGGCCGGGACGGGCTATGGTAATCAGGGACAGGCCGTGGTGGGCTGTGGTGGGCTGTGATGGGCTGGGACGAGCTGTGACGGGCTGGGACCGGCTGTGGTGGGCTGGGATGGGCTGTGGTGGGCTGGGACGGGCTGTGGTGGGCTGGGATAGGGCGTAGTAGGCCGGGACGGGCCGTGGTGGGTTGTTATGGGCCGTGGTGGGCTGGGACGGGCCGTGGTGGGCTGGGACGGGCCGTGGTGGGCTGGGACGGGCTGTGGTGGGTTGTGGTGGGCTGTTGTGGGCTGGGACGGGCCGTGGTGAACTGTGGTGGGCTGGGACGGGCTGTGGGGGGCTGGGTCGGGCTAAGACGGGCTGTGGTGGGCTGGGGCGGGCTGTGGTGGGATGTGGTGAGCTGGGACAGGCTGGGACGGGCTGTGGTGGGCTGGGACATGCTGGGTCAGGCTGTGGTGGGCTGGGACGTGCTCTGGTGGGCTGGAACAGGCCGTGGTGGGCTGGGACGCGCTGTGGTGGGCTGGGAAGGGCTGGACGGGCTGTGGTGGGCTGGGATGGGCTGTGGTTGGCTGGGATGGGCTGTGGTGGGATGAAAAGGGCTGTGGAGGGCTGGGACAAGTTGTGGTGGGCTGAGACGGGCTGTGGTGGTCTGCGGTAGGCTGTGGTGTGCTGTAGTGGCCTGTGGTGGGCTGGGACGGGCTGTGGTGGGCTGGGACGGGCTGTGGTGGGCTGGGACGGGCTGTGGTGGGCCGTGTTTGGCTGTGGTGGGTTGTGGTGGGCTGGGACAGGCTGTGGTGAGTTGAGACGGGCTGTGGTGGGCTGGGACACGATGTGGTGGGTTGGGCCGGGCTGTGGTGGGTTGGGACGGGCTCTGGTGCGCTGTGTTGGGTTGTGATGAGCTGAGACAGTCTGTGGTGGGTTGGGGCGGGCTGTGGAGAGCTGTGGAGGTCTGTGGTGGGCTGTGGCAGGCTGTGGTGGGTTGAGATCTGTCGTGGTGGGCCGTGGTGGGCTGGGACGGGCCGTGGTGTGCTGGGATGGGCCGTGGTGGGCTGGGATGGGCCGTGGTGGGCCGGGACGGGCCGTGGTGGGCCGGGACGGGCTGTGGTGGGACGGGACGGTCCGTGGTAATCAGGGACGGGCCGTGGTGGGCTGGGACGGGCTGTGGTGGGCTGGGACCAGCTGTGATGGGCTGGGATGAGCTGTGACGGGCTGGGACGGGCTGTGGTGGGCTGGGACGGGATGCGGTGGGCTGGGACGGGATGCGGTGGGCCGTGGTGGGCTGTGGTGGGCCGTGGTGTGCTGGGACAGGCTGTGGTGGGCTATGACGTGCCGTGGTGGGCCGTGGTGAACTGTGGTGGGCTGTGGTAAGCCGTGGTGGGTTGTGGTGGGCCGTGGTGGGCTGTGGTCAAACGTGGTGGGCTGGGACAAGCTGTGGTGGGCTGGGAGGGGCCGTGGTGGGCCAGGACTGGCCTTGGTTGGCCGTGCCGGGCCGTGGTGGGCCGGGCCGGGCTGTAGTGGGCCGGGTCAAGTTGTGGTGGGCGGGGACAGGCTGTGGTGAGCAGGGAAGGGCTGTGGTGGCCTGGGACGGGCTGGGACGGGCTGTGGTGAGCGGGGACGGGCTGTGGTGGGCAGGGACAGGCTTTGGTGGGCTCTGGTGGGCTGGAACGGGCTCTGGTGGGCTGGGACGGGCTGTGGTAAGCTGTAATGGGCTGTGGTGGGCTTGGACGGGCTGTGGTGGGTTGTGGTGAGCTGAGATGGGCTGTATTGGGCTGTGGTGGGCTGTATTGGGCTATGGTGGGCTGTGGCGGGCTGGGACGAGCTGTGGCGGGCTGTGGTGGGCTGGGACGAGCTGTGGTGGGCTGGGACGGGCTGTGGTGGGCTGTGGTGGGACGGGACGGGCTGTGGTGAGCCGGGACGGGCTGTGGTGTGCTGAGACGGGCTCTGGTGGGCCGGGACGGGCTTTGGTGGGACGGGATGGGCTGTGGTGTGCCGGGACGGGCTGTGGTGGACTGGGACGGGCTGTGGTGGGCTGGGACGCGCTGTGGTGCACTGGGACGAATTGTGGTGGGCTGGGACGGGATGTCGTGATCCGGGACGGGCTGTGGTGGGCTGGGACGGGCTGTGGTGGGCTGGGACAAGCTGTGGTAGGTTGGGACGGGCTCTGGTGGACTGGGACGGGCTCTGGTGGGCTGGAACAGGCCATGGTGGGCTGAGATGGGCTGTGGTGGGGTGTGGTGAGCTGAGACGGTCTGGGAGGGGCTGAAACGGGCTGGGTTGGCTCTGGGGGTCTGGGACGGGCTGGGAAGGCTTGTGGTGGGCTGAGACGGGCTGGGACGGGCTGTGGTGGGCTGGGACGGGCTGTGGTGGGCTGGGACGGGCTGTGGTGGGCTGGGACGCGCTGTGGTTGGCTGGGACGGGCTGTGGTGGGCTGGGACGGGCTGAGGTGGGCCGCGGTGGGCCGGGACGGACCATGGCGGGCCGGGACGGGCGGTGATGGGCCTGGACGGGCCGTGGTGGACCATAGTGGGCTGGGACGGGCTTTGGTGGGCCGGGACGTGCTGTTGTAGGCTGTGGTGGGCTGGGACGGGCTGTGGTGGGCTGGGACGCGCTGTGGTGGGCTGGGACGCGCTGTGGTGGGCTGGGACGGGCTGTGGTGGGCTGGGACGGGCTGTGGTCGGCTGAGGTGGGCCGCGGTGGGCCGGGACGGACCATGGTGGGCCAGGACGGGCTCTGATGGGCCTGGACGGGCCGTGGTGGACCGTAGTGGGCTGGGAAGGGCTTTGGTTGGCCGGGACGTGCTGTTGTAGGCTGTGGTGGGCTGGGACGGGCTGTGGTGGGCTGGGACGGGCTGTTGTGGGCTGGGACGGGCTGTGGTGGGCTGAGACGCGCTGTGGTGGGCTGGGACGCGCTGTGGTGGGCTGGGAAGGGCTGGGACGGGCTGTGGTGGTCTGCGATGGGCTGTGGTTGGCTGGGATGGGCTGTGGTGGGCTGGGACGGGCTGTGGTGGGCCGGGACGTGCTGTGGTAGGCTGTGGTGTGCTGGGATGGGTTGTGGAGGGCTGGGACGGGCTGTCGTGTGCTGGGAAGGGCTGTGGTGGGCTGGGACGGGCTGGGAAGGGCTGGGACGGGCTGTGGTGGGCTGGGACGGGCTGTGGTGGGCTGGGACATACTGTGGTGGGCTGTGGTGTGCTGTGGTGGGCTGGCACGGGCTGTGGTGGGCTGTGGAGGGCTGGGACAGGCTGTGGTGGGCTGTGGTGGGCTGTGGTAAGCTGGGACGGGCTGTGGTGGGCTGGGACGGGCTGTGGTGGGCTGGGACGGGCTGTGGTGAGCTGGGACGGGCTGGCACGGGCTGGCACGGGCTGGGACGAGCTGGCACGGGCTAGAACGAGCTGGCACGGACTGGGACGGGATGGCACGGGCTGTGGTGGGCTTGGACGGGCTGTGTTGGGCGGGGACGGGCTGTGGTGGGCTGGAACGGACTGTGGTGGTCCTGGACGGGCTCTGGTGGGCTGTGGTGGGCTGGGATGGGCTGTGGTGAGCTGGGACGGGCTGGGACGGGCTGTGGGTGGCTGGGACGGGCTGTGGTGGGCTGGGACTTGCTGTGGTGGGCTGGGACGGGCTGTCGTGGGCTGTGGGGGCCTGGGACATGCTGTGGTGGGCTGGGAAGGGCTGGGACGAGCTGTGACGGGCTGGGACGAGCTGTGACGGGCTGTGGTGTGCTGTAGTGGCCTGTGGTGGGCTGGGACGGGCTGTGGTGGGCTGGGACAAACTGTGGTGGGCTATGGTGGGCTGGGATGAGCTGGGACAGGCTGGGACGGGTTGTGGTGGGCTGTGGTGGGCTGGGACGGACTGTGGTGCGCTGGGATGGGCTGTAGTGGGCTGTGGTGTGCTGTGGAGGGCTGGGACGGGCTGTGATGTGCCGTGGTGGGCTGGGATGGGCTAGGACGGGCTGTGGTGGGCTGGGGCGGGCTGTTGTGGGCTGGGAAGGGCTGGGACGGGCTGTGATGTGCCGTGGTGGGCTGGGATGGGCTAGGACGGGCTGTGGTGGGCTGGGGCGGGCTGTTGTGGGCTGGGACGGGCTGGGACTGGCTCTGGTGGGCTGTGGTCGTCTGGGACGGGCTGTGGTGGGCTGGGATAAGCTGTGGTGGGCTGGTACGGGCTGTGGCGGGCTGGAGCGGGCTGTGGTGGGTTGTGGTGAGCTGGGACGGGCTGACACGGGCTGTGGTGGGCTGTGGTAAGCTGCGACGGTCTGTGGTGGGCTGGAACGGGCTGTGGTGGGCTGGGACAGGCTGTGGTGGTCTGTGGTGGGCTGGGACGGGCCGTGGTGGGCTGGGACGGGCTCTGGTGGTCTGTGGTGGGCTGGGACGGGCCGTGGTGGGCTGGGACAGGCTGTGGTGGTCTGTGGTGGGCTGGGACGGGCTGTGGTGGGCTGGGACAGGCTGTGGTGGTCTGTGGTGGGCTGGAACGGGCTGTGGTGGGCTGTGGTGGGCTGTGACGGGCTGTCGTGGGCTGGGATGGTCTGGGATGGTCTGGGACGGGCTGTGGTGGTTTGTGGTGAGCTGTGGTGGGCTGGGACGGGCTGTGGTGGGCGAGAACAGGTTGTGGTGGGCGGAGACGGGCTGGGACAGGCTGTGGTGGGCTGGGACGGGCTGTGGTGTGCTGGGACGAGCTGTGGTGTGCTGGCACGGGCTGTGGTGGGCTGGCACGGGCTGCGCTGAACTGGGACGGGCTGCGGTGGTCTGGGACAAGCTGGGACTGGCTGTGGTGGGCTGTGACGGGCTGTGACGGGCTGTCGTGGGCTGGGATGGGCTGGGACGGGCTGTGGTGGGCTGGGACAGGCTGTGGTGGGCTGGGACAGGCTGGGACCAGCTGTGGTGGGCTGGGACGAGCTGGGACGGGCTGTGGTGGGCTGGGACGAGCTGGGACGGGCTGTGGTGGGCTGGGACGGGCTGTGGTAGGCTGGGACGAGCTGGGACGGGCTCTGGTGGGCTGGGACGGGATGTGGTGGGCTGGGACGGGCTGGGACGGGCCGTGGTGGGCTGGGACGGGCCGTGGTGGGCTGGGACGGGCTGTGGTGGGCTGTGGTGGGCTGGGACGGGCTGTGGTCGTCTGGGACGGGTTGTGGTGAGCTGAGACGGGCCGTGGTGGGGTGAGACAGGCCGTGGTGGGCTGGGACGGGCTGGTACTTGCTGTGGTGGGCTGTTACGGGCTGTGGTGTGCTGTGAGAGGCTGTGGTGGTCTGGGACGGGCTGTGGTTTGCTGGGACGAGCTGGGACGGGCTGGCACGGGCTGTGGTGGGCTGGTACGGTCTGACCGTGGCTGGGACGGGCTGTGGTGGGCTTGGACGGGCTGTGGTGGCCTGGGAAGAGCTGTTTTGGGTTGAGGCGGGTTCTGGTGGGCTGGGACAGGCTGTGGTGGGCTGTGGTGGGCTGTGACGGGCTGTGGTGGGCTGGGACGGGCTGTGGTGGGCTGGGAAGGGCTGGGACGGGCTGTGGTGGGCTGGGAAGGGCCGTGGTGGGCTGGGACGGGCCGTGGTTGGCTGGGATGGGCTGTGGTGGGCTGTGAGAGGCTGTGGTGGGCTGGGACGGTCTGTGGTGGGCTGGGACGGTCTGTGGTGGGCTGTGGTAAGCTGGGACGGGCTGTGGTGGGCTGTGATGGGCTGTGGTGGGCTGTGGTGTGCTGGGACGGGCTGTGGTGGGCCGCTACGAGCCGTGGTGGGCTTGTTCGGGCCGTGGTGGGCTTGTTCGGGCGGTGGTGGGCTTGTTCGGGCCGTGGTGGGCTTGGTCGGGCCGTGGTGGGCTGTGGTGGGCCGTGGTGGTCTGGGACGGGCTGTGGTGGTCTGTGGTAGGTTCTGGTGAGCTTGAGACGGGCTGTGGTGGTCTGGGACAGGCTGGGATGGGCTGTAATGGGCGGGGACGGCCTGTGGTGGGCTGGGACGGGCTGTGGTGGGCTGGGACGGGCTGTGGTGGGCTGGGACGGGCTAGTGGTGGGCTGGGACGGGCCGTGGTGGGCTGGGACGGGCCGTGGTGGGCTGGGACGGGCCGTGGTGGGCTGGGACGGGCTGTGGTGCTCAGGGACGGGCTGTGGTGGGCTGGGATGGGCTGTGGTGGGCTGTGGTGGGCTGGGACGAGTTGTACTGGGCTGGGACAATCTGTGGTGGGCTGGGAAGGGCTGTGGTGGTTTGGGACGGGCTGTGGTGGGCTGGGACAGGCTGTGGTGGGCTGGGACGGGCCGTGGTGGGCTGGGACGGCCTGTGGTCAGTCGTCGTGGGCTGGGACGGGCCGTGGTGGCTTGGGACGGACTCTCGTGGGCCGGGACAAGCTCTGGTGGCCTCTGACGGGCTGTGACGGGCTGTGGTGTGCTGTATTGGGATGTGGTGGGCTGGGACGGCCTTTGGTGGGCTGGGACGGGCTGGGTGGGCTGTGGTGGCCTGTGGTGGGCTGGGACGAGTTGTAGTGGGCCGGGACGGGCTGTGGTGGGCTGAGACGGGCTGTGGTGGGCTGTGGTAAGCTGGGACGGGCTGTGGTGGGCTGGGACGGTCTGTGGTGTGCTGTGGTGGGCTGAGACGGGCTGTGGTGGGCTGGGACGGGCTGTGGTGGGCTGGGATGGGCCGTGGTGGGCTGGGACGGGCTGTGGCCCTAACAGGGACGGGCTGTGGTGGGCTGGGACGGGCTGTGGTGGGCTGTGGTGGGCTGGGACGGGCTGTGGTGGGCTGGGACGGGCTGTGGTGGGCTGTGGTGGGCTGGGACGGGCTGTGGTGGTTTGGGACGGACTGTGGTGGTCTGTGGTGGGCTGGGACGGGCTGTGGTGGGCTGGGACGGGCCGTGGTGGGCTGGGACTGGCTGTGGTGCTCAGGGACGGGCTGTGGTGGGCCGGGACGGGCTGTGGTGGGCTGTGGTGGGCTGTGACGAGTTGTAGTGGGCCGGGACGGGCTGTGGTGGGCTGTGGTGTGCTGGGATTGTCTGTGGGGGGCTGGGACGGGCTGTGGTGGGCTGGGACGGGCTGTGGTGGGCTGGGACGGGCTGTGGTGGGCTGGGACAGGCTGTGGTGGGCTGGGAGAGGCTGTGGTGGGCTGGGACGGGCTGTGACGGGCTGTGGTGAGCTGGGACGGGCTGTGGTGGGCTGTGGTGAGCTGGGACCGGCTGTGGTGGGCGGGGACGGGCTGTGGTGGGCTGTGGTGGGCTGTGGCTGGCTGGGGTGGGCTGGGATGGGCTGCGGTGGTCTGTGGCTGGCTGGGACGGGCTGTGATGTGCTGGGACAAGCTGTGGTGGGCTGGGACGGGCTGTGGTGGTCTGGGATGGGCTGTGGTGGGCTGGGACAGGCCGTGGTGAACTGGGACGGGCCGTGGTGGGCTGCGGTGGTCCGTGGTGGGCTGGGAAGGGCCGTGGTGAACTGTAGTGGGCTGTGGTGGGCCGTGGTGGGCCGGGACCGGCCGTGGTGGGCTGGGACGGGCTCTGGTGGGCTGTGGTGGGCTGGCAGCGGCTGTAGTGGGCTGGGACAGGCTGTGGTCAGCCATGGTGGGCTGGGACGGGCCGTAGTAGCTCGGGGCGGACTCTGGTGTGCCGGGACGAGCTCTGGTGGGCTGTGGTGGGCTGTGCCGGGCTGTGGTGGGCTAGGACGGGCTGGGAAGGCCTGGGACAGGCTGGGACGGTCTGTGGTGGGCCTTGCCGGGCTGTGGTGGGCTGTGCCGAGCTGGGACGGGCTATGCCGGGCTAGGACGGGCTGGGACGGGCTGTGCCAGGCTGTGGTGGGCTGTGACGGGCTGTTGTGGGCCGGGACGGGCTGTGGTGGGCTGGGACGGGCTGTGGTGGGCTGTGGTGAGTTATGGTGAGCTTAGACGGGCTGTGGTGGGTTGGGACGGTCTGTGGTGGGTTGTGGTGGGCTGGGACGGGCTGTTGTGGTCAGGGACGGGCTGTGGTGGGCCAGGACGGGCTGTGGTGGGCTGTGACAGGCTGTGGTGGGCTGGGTCAGGCTGTGGCAGGCTGGGATGGGCTTTGGCGGGCCGGGACAGTCTGTGGCGGGCTGTGGCGGGCCGTCGTTGGCCGTGGTGGGCCGTAGTGGGCCGTGGTGAGCTGTGGTGGGCTGTGGTAGGCTGGGACGGGCTGTGGTGGGCCGTAGTGGGCTGTGGTGGGCTGTGGTGGGCTGTGAAGTGCTGGGACGGGCTGTGGAGTGCTGGGACGGGCTGTGGTGGGCTCGACGGGCTGTGGTTGGCTGGGACCGTCTGTTTTGGGCTGGGATGGCCTGCGGTGGGCTGTGGTGGGCTGTGGTGGGCTGGGACGGGCAATGGTGGGCTGGGACGGGCAGTGGTGGGCTGGGACGGGCAGTGGTGGGCTGGGACGGGCTGTGGTGGGCTGGGACGGTCTGTGGTGGGCTGTGGTAAGCTGGGACGGGCTGTGGTGGGCCGGGACGGGCCGTGGTGGGCTGTGGTGCGCCGTGTTTATCTGGGACGAGCTGTGGTGGGCCATGGCGGGCCGTGGTGGGCTGGGACGGGCCGTGGTTTGCCGTGGTGGGCTGAAACAGGCTGTGGTGACCTGTGGTGGGCTGTGGTGACCTGTGGTGGGCTGTGGTGGGCTGGTACGGGTTGCAGTGGGCCTGGACGGGTTTCGGTGGGCTAGAACGGGCTGCGGTGGGCTGGGACGGGCTGCGGTGGGCTGGGATAAGCTGTGTTGGGCTGCGACGGGCTGTGGTAGGCTGGGATGAGCTGTGGAGGGTTGGGACGGGCTGTGGAGGGTTGTGGAGGGCTGTGCTGGGCTTGGACAGGCTGTGGTGGGCTGAGATGGGCCGTGGAGGACCGTGGTGGGCTGGGACGGGCCGTGCTGGGCTAGGACGGGCTGTGGTGAACTGTGGTGGGCTGTGATGGGCCGTGGTGGGCTGGGACGGGCCGTGGTTGGCTGGGATGGGCTGTGGTGGGCTGTGAGAGGCTGTGGTGGGCTGGGACGGGCCGTGGTGGGCTGGGACGGTCTGTGGTGGGCTGTGGTAAGCTGGGACGGGCTGTGGTGGGCTGTGATGGGCTGTGGTGGGCTGTGGTGTGCTGGGACGGGCTGTGGTGGGCCGGGACGGGCCGTGGTGGGCTGTGGTGCGCCGTGTTTATCTGGGACGAGCTGTGGTGGGCCATGGCGGGCCGTGGTGGGCTGGGACGGGCCGTGGTTTGCCGTGGTGGGCTGAAACAGGCTGTGGTGACCGGTGGTGGGCTGTGGTGACCGGTGGTGGGCTGTGGTGACCGGTGGTGGGCTGTGGTGACCTGTGGTGGGTTGCGGTGGGCTGGGACGGGTTGCGGTGGGCTGGGACGGGTTTCGGTGGGCTGGGACGGGCTGCGGTGGGCTGGGATAAGCTGTGTTGGGCTGCGACGGGCTGTGGTAGGCTGGGATGAGCTGTGGAGGGTTGGGACGGGCTGTGGAGGGTTGTGGAGGGCTGTGCTGGGCTTGGACAGGCTGTGGTGGGCTGAGATGGGCCGTGGTGGTCCGTGGTGGGCTGGGACGGACCGTGCTGGGCTAGGACGGGCTGTGGTGAACTGTGGTGGGCTGTGATGGGCCGTGGTGGGCTGGGACGGGCCGTGGTGGGCTGGGATAGGCTGTGGTGGGCTGTGGTGGGCTGGGAAGGGCCGTGGTGGGCTGGGACGGGCTGTGGTGGGCTGTGGTCGTCTGGGACGGGCTGTGGTCGTCTGGGACGGGTTGTGGTGAGCTGAGACGGGCCGTGGTGGGCTGGGACGGGCTGGTACTTGCTGTGGTGGGCTGTTACGGGCTGTGGTGTGCTGTGAGAGGCTGTGGTGGGCTGGGACGAGCTGGGACGGGCTGTGGTGAGCTGGGACGGGCTGTGGTGTGCTGGGACGGGCTGTGGTGGGCTGGGACGGGCTGTGGTGGGCCGTAGTGGGCTGTGGTGGGCTGGGACGGGCTGTAGTGGTCTGTGACAAGCTCTTGTGGGCTGTGGTGGGCTGGTACGAGCTGTGGTGGGCTCTGGTGGGCTCTGGTGAGCTGGGACGGGCTGTCGTGGGCTGGGACGGGCTGTCGTGGGCTGGGACGGGCTGTCGTGGGCTGGGACGGGCCGTGGTGGGCTGGGACGGGCCGTGGTGGGCTGGGACGGGCCGTGGTGGGCTGGGACGGGTTGGGATAGGCTGCGGTGGGCCATGGTGTGCTGTGGTGGGCCGTGGTGGGCTGGGATAGGCTGTGGTGAGCTGAGACGGGCTCTGGAGGTCTGTGGTGGGCTAGGACGGCTTGTGGTGGGCTGGGACGGGCTGTGGTGGGCTGTGGTGGGCTTTCGTGGGCCGTGGTGGGCTGGGAAGGGCCGTGGTGGGCTGGGACGGGCTGCGGTGGGTTGTGGAGAGCTGGGACGGGCTGTGACGGGCTGCGGTGGGCTGCGACGGGATCGGGGGTCTGGGACAGGCTTGGACGAGCTGGGACAGGCTGGGACAGGCTGTGGTGGGCTGTGGTGGGCTGGGAGGGGCTGGGACGGGCTGTGGTGGGCTGGGACGGTCTGTGGTGGGCTGTGGTAAGCTGAGACGGGCCGTGGTGGGCTGGGACGGGCTGGTACTTGCTGTGGTGGGCTGTTACGGGCTGTGGTGTGCTGTGAGAGGCTGTGGTGGTCTGGGACGAGCTGGGACAGGCTGTGGTGGGCTGGGACGGGCTGTGGTGGGCTGGGACGGGCTGTGGTGGGCCGTAGTGGGCTGTGGTGGGCTGGGACGAGCTGTGGTGGGCTCTGGTGGGCTCTGGTGGGCTGGGACGGGCTGTCGTGGGCTGGGACGGGCTGTCGTGGGCTGGGACGGGCTGGGACGGGCCGTGGTGGGCTGGGACGGGCCGTGGTGGGCTGGGACGGGCCGTGGTGGGCTGGGACGGGCTCTGGAGGTCTGTGGTGGGCTAGGACGGGCTGTGGTGGGCTGGGACGGGCTGTGGTGGGCTGTGGTGGGCTTTTGTGGGCCGTGGTGGGCTGGGACGGGCTGTGGTGGGTTGTGGAGAGCTGGGACGGGCTGTGACGGGCTGTGGTGGGCTGGGACAGGCTGGGACAGGCTGTGGTGGGCTGGGACGGGCTGGGAGGGGCTGGGACGGGCTGTGGTGGGCTGGGACGGTCTGTGGTGGGCTGTGGTAAGCTGGGATGGTCTGTGGTGGGCTGTGATGGGCTGTGGTGGGCTGTGGTGTGCTGGGACGGGCTGTGGTGGGCTGGGACGGGCCGTGGTGGGCTGTGGTGCGCCGTGTTTATCTGGGACGAGCTGTGGTGGGCCATGGCAGGCCGTGGTGGGCTGGGACGGGCCGTGGTTTGCCGTGGTGGGCTGAAACAGGCTGTGGTGACCTGTGGTGGGCTGTGGTGACCTGTGGTGGGTTGCGGTGGGCTGGGACGGGTTTCGGTGGGCTGGGATAAGCTGTGTTGGGCTGCGACGGGCTGTGGTAGGCTGGGATGAGCTGTGGAGGGTTGGGACGGGCTGTGGAGGGTTGTGGAGGGCTGTGCTGGGCTTGGACAGGCTGTGGTGGGCTGAGATGGGCCGTGGTGGTCCGTGGTGGGCTGGGACGGGCCGTGCTGGGCTAGGACGGGCTGTGGTGAACTGTGGTGGGCTGTGATGGGCCGTGGTGGGCTGGGACGGGCCGTGGTGGGCTGGGACGGGCTGTGGTGGGCTGGGACGGGCTGTGGTCGTCTGGGACGGGTTGTGGTGGGCTGGGACGCGCTGTGGTGAGCCGTGGTGGGCCGTTGTGGGCTGGGACGGGCCGTGGTGAACTGTGGTGGGTTGGGACGGGCTGTGGGGGGCTGGGTCGGGCTAAGACGGGCTGTGGTGGGCTGGGACGGGTCGCAGTGGGCTGGGACGGGCTGTGGTGGGCTGGGACGGGCTATGGTGGGCCGGGACAAGCTGTGGTAGGTTGGGACGGGCTCTGGTGGACTGGAACGGCCTCTGCTGGACTGGAACAGGCCGTGGTGGGCTGGGACGGGCTGTGGTGGGCTGGGACGGGCTGTGGTGGGCTGGGACGGGCTGTGGTGGGCTGTTACGGGCTGGGACGGGCTGTGGTGGGCTGGGACGGGCTGTGGTGGGCTGTTACGGGCTGGGACGGGCTGTGGTGGGCTGGGACGGGCTGTGGTGGGCTGAGGTGGGCTGTGGAGGGTTGGGACGGGCTGTGGTGGGCTGGGACGGGCTGTGGTGGTCTGCGGTAGGCTGTGGTGTGCTGTAGTGGCCTGTGGTGGGCTGGGACGGGCTGTGGTGGGCTGGGACAAGCTGTGGTGGGCTGGGACGGGCTGTGGTGGGCCGTGTTTGGCTGTGGTGGGTTGTGGTGGGCTGGGACAGGCTGTGGTGAGTTGAGACGGTCTGTGGTGGGCTGGGACACGATTTGGTGGGCTGGGCCGGGCTGTGGTGGGTTGGGACGGGCTCTGGTGCGCTGTGTTGGGTTGTGATGAGCAGAGACAGTCTGTGGTGGGTTGGGACGTGCTGTGGAGAGCTGTGGAGGGCTGTGGTGGGCTTGGACAGGCTGTGGTGGGTTGAGATCTGTCGTGGTGGGCCGTGGTGTTCTGGGACGGGCCGTGGTGGGCCAGGACGGGCCGTGGTGGGCCGGGACGGGCTATGGTAATCAGGGACAGGCCGTGGTGGGCTGTGGTGGGCTGTGATGGGCTGGGACGAGCTGTGACGGGCTGGGACCGGCTGTGGTGGGCTGGGATGGGCTGTGGTGGGCTGGGACGGGCTGTGGTGGGCTGGGATAGGGCGTAGTAGGCCGGGACGGGCCGTGGTGGGTTGTTATGGGCCGTGGTGGGCTGGGACGGGCCGTGGTGGGCTGGGACGGGCCGTGGTGGGCTGGGACGGGCCGTGGTGGGCTGGGACGGGCTGTGGTGGGTTGTGGTGGGCTGTTGTGGGCTGGGACGGGCCGTGGTGAACTGTGGTGGGCTGGGACGGGCTGTGGGGGGCTGGGTCGGGCTAAGACGGGCTGTGGTGGGCTGGGGCGGGCTGTGGTGGGATGTGGTGAGCTGGGACAGGCTGGGACGGACTGTGGTGGGCTGGGACATGCTGGGTCAGGCTGTGGTGGGCTGGGACGTGCTCTGGTGGGTTGGAACGGGCCGTGGTGGGCTGGGACGGGCTGTGGTGGGCTGGGACGGGCTGTGGTGGGCTGGGACGGGCCGTGGTGGACTGGGACGGGCTGGGACGGGCTCTGGTGGGCTGTTGTGTGATGGGATGGGCTTTGGTGAGCTGGGACGGGCTGTTGTGAACCATGGTGGGGTGTGCTGGGCCGTGGTGGGCTGGGACGGGCTGTGGTGGGTTGTGGTGGGCCGTGGTGGGCTGGGACGGGCCGTGGTGGTTTGGACGGGCCATGGCGGCCTGGGACGGGCCGTGGTGGCCTGGGATGGGCTGTGGTGGGCTGGACGGGATGTGGTGGGCTGTGGTGGGCTGTGGTGGGCCGTGGTGTGCTGGGACGGGCCGTTTTGGCTGTGGTGGGCCGTGGTGGTCTGGGACGGGCTGTGGTAAACTGGGACGGGCTGGGACTGGCTGTGGTGGCTAGGGACTGGCTGTGGTGGGCTGGGAGTGGCTGTGCTGGGCTGGGACTGGCTGTGGTGAGCTGGGACGGGCTGTGGTGGGCTGGGACGGGCTGCAGTGGGCCGTGGTGGGCGGGGACAGGCCGTGGTGAACCGTGGTGGGCTGTGGTGGGCCGTTTTGGGCCGGGATGGGAAGGGGGTGGCTGTGGTGGGCCGTGGTGGGCTGGGACGGACCGTGTTGGGCTTGTGGTGGGCCGTGGTGGGCTTGGTCGGGCTGTGGTGGCCTGAGACGGGCTGTGGTGGCCTGGGATGGGGCTGTGGTGGCTGGGACGGGATGTGGTGGGCCGTGGTGGGGCTGTGGCGGGGCGGTGGTGGGCTAGGACGGGACGTGGTGGGCTGTGGTGGGCCGTGGTGGTCTGGGACGGGCTGTGGTGGGCTGTGGTGGGTTCTGGTGAGTTTGAGACGGGCTGTGGTGGTCTGGGACGGGCTGTGGTGGGCTGTAATGGGCAGGGACGGCCTGTGTGGGGCTGGGACGGGCTGTGGTGGGCTGGGACGGGCCGTGGTGGGCTGAGACGGGCCGTGGTGGGCTGGATGGGCCGTGGTGGGCCGTGGTAAGCTGTGACGGGCCGTGGTGGGCTGGGACGGACTCTGGTGTGGTGGGACGGGCTGTGGTGGGCTGGGACAGGCTTCGGTGGGGTGTGGTGGGCTGGGACCGTCTGCGGTGAGCTGTGGTGGGCTGGTACTGGCTGTGGTGGGCTGGAATGGGCTGGACAGGCTGTGGTGGGTGTGGTGGACTGGGACGCGCTGTGGTGAGCTGAGACTAGCTATGGTGGGCTGGGATTTGCTGGGACGGCTGGGACGAGCTGCGGTGGGCTGGGACGGGCTGCGGTGGGCTGGGACGGGCTGTAGTGGGGCTGGGACGGGCTGGGACGGGCTGGGACGGGCTGGGACGGGCTGGACGGGCTGTGGTGTGCTGGGAAGGGCTGTGGTGGGCTGGGACGGGCTTGGACAGGCTGGGACGGGCTGTGGTGGGCTGGGACGGGCTGCGGTGTGCTGGGACGGGCTGTGGTTTGCTGGGGGGTCATGTGTGAATGCCTGGGACGGGCTGTGGTGGACTGCGATAAGCTGTGGTGCGCTGGGACGGGCTGTGGTGGGCTGGGACGGGCTGTGGTGGGCTGGGACGGGCTGCGGTGGGCTGGGACGGGCTGTGGTTTGCTGGATCATCTGTGATGGGCTGGGACGGGCTGTGGTGGGCTGTAGTAGGCTGAGACGGGCCGTGGTGGCCTGTGGTGGTCTGTGACGAGCTGTGGTGTGCTGGGATAAGCTGTGAAGGCTGGGTTGGGCTGTGGAGGGCTGTGGCGGGCTGTGGTGGGGTGTCGTGACCTGTGGTGGGCTGTGAAAGGCTGCGGTGGGCTGGGACGGGTTGCGGTGGGCTGGGACGGGTTGCGGTGGGCTGGGACGGGCTGCGGTGGGCTGGGACGGGCTGTGTTGTGCAGGGACAGGCTGGGACGGGCTGGGACGTGCTGGGACGGGCTGTGGTGGGCTGGGACGGGGTGTGGTGGAATGGGACGGGCTGGGACAGGCTGTGGTGGGCTGGACGGGCTGTGACGGCTGTGGTGAGCTGGGACGGGCTGTGGTGGGCTGTGGTGAGCTGGGACTGGCTGCGGTGGGCTGGGACCGGCTGTGGTGGGCGGGGACGGGCTGTGGTGGGCGGTGACGGGCTTGTGGTGGGCTGGGACGGGCTAGGATAGGCTGAGACAGGCTGTGGTGGCCTGGGACATTCTGTGGTGGGCTGGGACGGGCTCTGGTGGTCTGGGACATACTGTGGTGGGCCGGGACGGGCTGTGGTGGGCCGGCATGGGGGCTGTGGTGGGCGGGGATGAGCTGTGGTGGGCGGGATGGTCTGTGGTGGGCGGAGACGGGTTGTGGTGGGGCTGGGACGGGCTGTGATGGGCTGTGGTGGGCCTGGATGGGCTGTGGTGGGCTGGGACGGGCTGTGGTGGGCCGGGACGGGCTGTGGTGAGCTGGGACATTCTGTGGTGGGCTGGGACGGGCTGGGGACGGGCTGGGACAGGCTGTGTTGGGCTGGGACGGGCTGTGTTGTGCGGGGACAGGCTGTGGCTGGTGGTGATGGGCTGTTGTTGCGCTGGGACAGGCTGTGAAGGGCTGTGGTGTGCGGTGACGGTCTGTAGTGAGCTGGGACAGGCTGGGAAGGGGCTGTGGTGGGCTGTGGTGGGCTGGAACGGTTTTGTGGTTATCTGGAACGGGCTGTGATGGGCTGGGACGGGCTGGGACGGGCTGGGACGGGCTGTGGTGTGCTGGGAAGGGCTGTGGTGGGCTGGGACGGGCTTGGACAGGCTGGGACAAGCTGTGGTGGGCTGGGACGGGCTGCGGTGTGCTGGACGGGCTGTGGTTTGCTGGGGTCACGTGTGAATGGCTGGGACGGGCTGTGGTGGACTGCGATAAGCTGTGGTGGGCTGGGACGGGCTGTGGTGGCTGGGACGGGCTGTGGTGGGCTGGGACGGGCTGTGGTGGGCTGGGGACGGGCTGTGGTGGGCTGGACGGGCTGCGGTGGGCTGGGACGGGCTGTGGTTTGCTGGGATCATCTGTGATGGGCTGGGACGGGCTGTGGTGGGCTGTAGTAGGCTGAGACGGGCCGTGGTGGCCTGTGGTGGTCTGTGACGAGCTGTGGTGTGCTGGGATAAGCTGTGGTAGGCTGGGTTGGGCTGTGGCGGGCTGTGGTGGGGGTGTCGTGACCTGTGGTGGGCTGTGAAAGGCTGCGGTGGGCTGGGACGGGTTGCGGTGGGCTGGGACGGGTTTGCGGTGGGCTGGGACGGGCTGCGGTGGGCTGGGACGTGCTGCGATGGGCTGGGACGGGTTGCGGTGGGCTGGGACGGGCTGGGACCGGCTGCGGTGGGCTGGGACGGGCTGCGGTGGGTTGGGACGGTCTGTGGTGGGCTGTGGCAGGCTGGGATGGGTTGTGGGTGCGCTTGGGACGGGCTGTGGTATGCGGGGATGGGCTGTGGTGTGCTGGGACGGGCTGGTGGTGGGCAAGGACGCACTGTGGGGGGCCGGGACGGGCTGTGGTGGGCTATGGTGAGCTGGGACGGGCTGTGGTGGGCTGAGATGGTCTGTGGCGGGCTGTGGAAGGCTGGGACATGCTGTGTTGGTCTGGAAGGGGCCGTGGTGGGCCGTGGTGGGCTGTGGGTGGCCGTGGTGGGCTGTGGGTGGCCGTGGTGGGCTGTGGTGGGCTGTGCTGGGCTGGGACGGACTGTGCTTGGCTGGGACGGGCTGTGATGGGCTGGAACAGACTGCGGTGGGCCGGGATGGTCTGTGGTGGGCAGGGAAGGGCTGGGACGGGCTGTGGTGGGCTGGGACAGGTCGTGGTGGGCTGTGGTGGGCTGTGGTAAGCTGGGACGGGCTCTGGTGGGCTGGGACGGTCTGTGGTGAGCTGTGGTGGGCTGGGACAGGCGGTGGTGGGCTGGGACAAGCTGTGGTGGGCTCTGGTGGATGGGACTGGCTGTGGTGGGCTGGGAAGGGCTGTGGTGGGCTGGGACAGGCTGGCACGGGCTGTGGTGGGCTGGTATTGGCTGGCACAAACTGGGACGGGCCGTGGTTGGCTGGGACGGGCGTGGTGGGCCGCGGTGGGCCGTTGTGGGCTGGGACGGGCCGTGGTGAACTGTGGTGAGCTGTGGTGGGCTGGGATGGGCTGTGGGGGGCTATGACGGGATGTGGTGAGCTGGATCGGGCTGAGACGGGCTGTGGTGGGCCCGGGACGGGCTGGGACGTGCTGGGACGGGCTGTGGTGGCTGTGGTGGGCTGGGACGAGCTGTGGTGGTCTATGGTAAGATTGGGACGGGCTGGGACGGGATGTGGTGGGCCGCAATGGACTGGGACAGGCTGGGACGGGCTGTGGTGGGCTGGGACAGGCTGGGACGGGCTGTGGTGGGCTGGGACGGGCTGACATGGGCTGGGACGGGCTGGGACGCCTTGGACGGGTTGTGGTGGGGCGGTGACGGGCTTTGGTGGGCTGGAACGGGCTTTGGTGGGCTGGGACGGGCTGTGGTGGGCTGGAACAGGCTGTGGTGGGCTGGGACGAGTTCTGGTGGGCTGGGACGGGCTGAGATGGGCTGGGACGGGCTGGGACGCCTTGGACGGGCTGTGGTGGGCGGTGACGGGTTGTGGTGGGCGGTGACGGGTTGTGGTGGGCTGGGACGGGCTTGGATGTGCTGTGGTGGGCGGGCACGGTCTGTGGTGGGCTGGAACAGGCTGTGGTGGGCCGTGGTAGGCTGTGGTGGGTTGGGACGGGCTGTGGTAAGCTGTAATGGGCTGTGGTGGGTTGTGGTGGGCTGGGCTGGGCGTGGTGGGTTGGGACGTGCCGTGGTGAACTGTGGTGGGTTGGGACGGGCTGTGGGGGGCTGGGTCGGGCTAAGACAGGCTGTGGTGGGCTGGGACGGGTCGCAGTGGGCTGGGACGGGCTGTGGTGGGCTGGGACGGGCTATGGTGGGCCGGGACAAGCTGTGGTAGGTTGGGACGGGCTCTGGTGGACTGGAACGGCCTCTGCTGGGCTGTAACAGGCCGTGGTGGGCTGGGATGGGCTGTGGTGGGGTGTGGTGAGCTGAGACGGTCTGGGAGGGGCTGAACGGGCTGGGCCGGCTCTGGGGGTCTGGGAGGGGCTGGGAAGGCCTGTGGTGGGCTGGCACGAGCTGGGACGGGCTGGGACGGGCAGTGGTGGGCTGGGACGGGCAGTGGTGGGCTGGGACGGGCTGTGGTGGGCTGGGACGGGCTGTGGTGGGCTGAGGTGGGCCGCGGTGGGCCGGGACGGACCATGGGTGGGCCGGGACGGGCGGTGAGACGGGCCTGGACGGGCCGTGGTGGACCGTAGTGGGCTGGGACGGGCTTTGGTGGGCCAGGACGTGCTGTTGTAGGCTGTGGGTGGGCTGGGACGGGCTGTGGTGGGCTGGGACGGGCTGTGGTGGGCTGGGACGCGCTGTGGTGGGCTGTGGTGGGCTGGGACGAGTTGTAGTGGGCCGGGACGGACTGTGGTGGGCTGGGACAGGCTGGAACGGGCTGTGGTG
The DNA here is from genome assembly GCF_023638135.1 of Falco biarmicus. Classification (NCBI taxonomy): domain Eukaryota; kingdom Metazoa; phylum Chordata; class Aves; order Falconiformes; family Falconidae; genus Falco; species Falco biarmicus. The sequence goes on along the minus strand of NW_026612024.1, from coordinate 376,290 downwards.
GGCTGGTATTGGCTGGCACGACCTGGGACGGGCCGTGGTGGGCTGGGACGGGCCGTGGTGGGCTGGGACGGGCTGTGGTGGGCCGCGGTGGGCCGTTGTGGGCTGGGACGGGCCGTGGTGAACTGTGGTGAGCTGTGGTGGGCTGGGATGGGCTGTGGGGGGCTATGACGGGATGTGGTGAGCTGGGACGGGCTGTGGTGAGCTGGATGGGGCTGAGACGGGCTGTGGTGGGCCGGGACGGGCTGGGACGGGCTGTGGTGGGCTGTGGTGGGCTGGGACGAGCTGTGGTGGTCTATGGTGGGATGGGACGGGCTGGGACAGGATGTGGTGGGCCGCAATGGACTGGGACAGGCTGGGACGGGCTGTGGTGGGCTGGGACAGGCTGGGACGGGCTGTGGTGGGCTGGGTCAAGTTGTGGTGGGCTGGGACGGGCTGACATGGGCTGGGACGGGCTGTGGTGGGCTGGGACGGGCTGTGGTAGGCTGGGAAGGGCTGGGACGGGCTGTGGTGGGCTGGGACGGGCTGTGGTAGGCTGGGAAGGGCTGGGATGGGCTGTGGTGGGCTGGGACGGACTGTGGTTGGCTGGGACAAGCTGTGGTGGGCTGTGGTGGGCTGAGACGGGCTGTGGTGGGCTGGGACGGGCTGTGGTGGGCTGGGACGAGCTGTGGTCGGTGGGGACGGGCTCTGGTGGTCTGGAATGGGCTGTGGTGGGCTGGGACGGGCTGGGACGTGCTGGGACGGGCTGTGGTGGGCGGGAAGGGGTTTTGTTGGGCTGGGACGGGCTGTGGTGGGCGGGGACGGGCTCTGGTAGTCTGGAACGGGCTGTGGTGGGCTGGGACGGGCTCTGGTAGTCTGGAACGGGCTGTGGTGGGCTGAGGTGGGCCCTGGTAAGCTGTGCTGGGCTGTGGTGGGCTGGGACGGGCCGTGGTGGGCCGTGGTGGGCTGTGGTGGGCTGAGACGTTATGTGGTGGGCTGTGGTGTGCTGTGGTGGGCTGGGACGGGCTGTGGTGGGCTGTGGAGGGCTGGGACAGGCCGTGGTGGGCTGTGGTGGGCTGTGGTAAGCTGGGACGGGCTCTGGTGGGCTGGGACGGTGTGTGGTGGGCTGTGGTGGGCTGGGACTGGCTGTGGTGGGCTGGGAAGGGCTGTGGTGGGCTGGGACAGGCTGGAACGGGCTGTGGTGGGCTGGTATTGGCTGGCACGAACTGGGACGGGCCGTGGTGGGCTGGGACGGGCCGTGGTGGGCTGGGACGGGCTGTGGTGGGCCGCGGTGGGCCGTTGTGGGCTGGGACCGGCCGTGGTGAACTGTTTTGAGCTGTGGTGGGCTGGGATGGGCTGTGGGGGGCTATGACGGGATGTGGTGAGCTGGGACGGGCTATGGTGAGCTGGATCGGGCTGAGACGGGCTGTGGTGGGTTGGGACGTGCTGGGACGGGCTGTGGTGGGCTGTGGTGGGCTGGGACGAGCTGTGGTGGTCTATGATGGGATGGAGCGGGCTGGGACGGGATGTGGTGGGCCGCAATGGACTGGGACAGGCTGGGACGGGCTGTGGTGGACTGGGACGGGCTGGGACAGGCTGGGACAGGCTGGGACGAGTTGTGGTGGGCTGGGACGGGCTGACATGGGCTGGGACGGGCTGGGACGCCTTGGACGGGTTGTGGTGGGCGGTGACGGGTTGTGGTGGGCGGGGAAGGGCTTTGGTGGGCGGGGACGGGCTTTGGTGGGCTGTGGTGGGCTGGAACGGGCTTTGGTGGGCTGGGACGGGCTGTGGTGGGCTGGGACGAGCTGTGGTGGGCTGGGACGAGTTCTGGTGGGCTGGGACGGGCTGAGATGGGCTGGGACGGGCTGGGACGCCTTGGACGGGCTGTGGTGGGCGGTGACGGGTTGTGGTGGGCGGTGACGGGTTGTGGTGGGCTGGGACGGGCTTGGATGTGCTGTGGTGGGCGGGCACGGTCTGTGGTGGGCTGGAACAGGCTGTGGTGGGCTGGAACAGGCTGTGGTGGGTTGGGACGGGCTGTGGTAAGCTGTAATGGGCTGTGGTGGGTTGTGGTGGGCTGGGCTGGGCCGTGGTGGGTTGGGACGTGCCGTGGTGGGCCGGGACCGGTCTTGGTTGGCTGGGACGGGCTGTGGTGGGCGGGGATGGGCTGTGGTGGGCGGGGATGGGCTGTGGTGGGCGGGGACGGGGTGTGGTGGGCGGGGATGGGCTGTGGTGGGCGGGGACGGGGTGTGGTGAGCGGGGACGGGCTTTGGTGGGCTGTGGTGGGCTGGGACGAGCTGTGGTGGGCTGGGACGGGCTGTGGTGGGCTGTGGTGGGCTGGGACGGGCTGTGGTGGGCTGGGACGGACTGTGGTGTCCTGGGACGGGCTGTGGTGTGCTGGGACGGGCTGTGGTCTGCTGGGACGGGCTGTGGTGGGCTGGGACTGGCTCTGGTGGGCCGGGACATGCTGTGGTAGGCTGTGGTGTGCTGGGATGGGCCGTCGTGGGCTGGGACGGACTGTCGTTGGCTGGGACGGGCTGTGGTGGGCTGGGACGGGCTGTGGTAGGCTGGGAAGGGCTGGGACGGGCTGTGGTGTGCTGGGACGGGCTGTGGTGGGCTGTATTGGGCTGTGGTGGGCTGTATTGGGCTGTGGCGGGCTGGGACGGGCTGTGGCAGGCTGGGACGGGCTGTGGTGGGCTGTGGTGGGACGGGATGGGCTGTGGTGGGCTGGGACGGGCTGTGGTGGTCTACGGTAGCCTGTGGTGTGCTGTATTGGGCTGTGGTGGGCTGTATTGGGCTGTGGTGGTCTGGGACGGGCTGTGGTGGGCTGTGGTGGGACGGGATGGGCTGTGGTGGGCTGGGGCGGGCTGTGGTGTGCTGAGACGGGCTCTGGTGGGCCGGGACGGGCTGTGGTGGGCCGGGACGGGCTGTGGTGGGCCGGGACGGGCTGTGGTGGGCCGGGACGGGCTGTGGTGGGCCGGGACGGGCTGTGGTGGGACGGGACGGGCTGTGGTGGGACGGGATGGGCTGTGGTGTGCCGGGACGGGCTGTGGTGGGCTGGGACGCGCTGTGGTGAGCCGTGGTGGGCCGTTGTGGGCTGGGACGGGCCGTGGTGAACTGTGGTGGGTTGGGACGGGCTGTGGGGGGCTGGGTCGGGCTAAGACGGGCTGTGGTGGGCTGGGACGGGTCGCAGTGGGCTGGGACGGGCTGTGGTGGGCTGGGACGGGCTATGGTGGGCCGGGACAAGCTGTGGTAGGTTGGGACGGGCTCTGGTGGACTGGAACGGCCTCTGCTGGACTGGAACAGGCCGTGGTGGGCTGGGACGGGCTGTGGTGGGCTGGGACGGGCTGTGGTGGGCTGGGACGGGCTGTGGTGGGCTGTTACGGGCTGGGACGGGCTGTGGTGGGCTGGGACGGGCTGTGGTGGGCTGTTACGGGCTGGGACGGGCTGTGGTGGGCTGGGACGGGCTGTGGTGGGCTGAGGTGGGCTGTGGAGGGTTGGGACGGGCTGTGGTGGGCTGGGACGGGCTGTGGTGGTCTGCGGTAGGCTGTGGTGTGCTGTAGTGGCCTGTGGTGGGCTGGGACGGGCTGTGGTGGGCTGGGACAAGCTGTGGTGGGCTGGGACGGGCTGTGGTGGGCCGTGTTTGGCTGTGGTGGGTTGTGGTGGGCTGGGACAGGCTGTGGTGAGTTGAGACGGTCTGTGGTGGGCTGGGACACGATTTGGTGGGCTGGGCCGGGCTGTGGTGGGTTGGGACGGGCTCTGGTGCGCTGTGTTGGGTTGTGATGAGCAGAGACAGTCTGTGGTGGGTTGGGACGTGCTGTGGAGAGCTGTGGAGGGCTGTGGTGGGCTTGGACAGGCTGTGGTGGGTTGAGATCTGTCGTGGTGGGCCGTGGTGTTCTGGGACGGGCCGTGGTGGGCCAGGACGGGCCGTGGTGGGCCGGGACGGGCTATGGTAATCAGGGACAGGCCGTGGTGGGCTGTGGTGGGCTGTGATGGGCTGGGACGAGCTGTGACGGGCTGGGACCGGCTGTGGTGGGCTGGGATGGGCTGTGGTGGGCTGGGACGGGCTGTGGTGGGCTGGGATAGGGCGTAGTAGGCCGGGACGGGCCGTGGTGGGTTGTTATGGGCCGTGGTGGGCTGGGACGGGCCGTGGTGGGCTGGGACGGGCCGTGGTGGGCTGGGACGGGCCGTGGTGGGCTGGGACGGGCTGTGGTGGGTTGTGGTGGGCTGTTGTGGGCTGGGACGGGCCGTGGTGAACTGTGGTGGGCTGGGACGGGCTGTGGGGGGCTGGGTCGGGCTAAGACGGGCTGTGGTGGGCTGGGGCGGGCTGTGGTGGGATGTGGTGAGCTGGGACAGGCTGGGACGGACTGTGGTGGGCTGGGACATGCTGGGTCAGGCTGTGGTGGGCTGGGACGTGCTCTGGTGGGTTGGAACGGGCCGTGGTGGGCTGGGACGGGCTGTGGTGGGCTGGGACGGGCTGTGGTGGGCCGGGAGAAGCTGTGGTAGCTTGGGAAGGGCTCTGGTGGACTGGGACGGGCTCTGGTGGGCTGGAACAGGCCGTGGTGGGCTGGGACGCGCTGTGGTGGGCTGGGAAGGGCTGGGACGGGCTGTGGTGGGCTGGGATGGGCTGTGGTTGGCTGGGATGGGCTGTGGTGGGATGAAAAGGGCTGTGGAGGGCTGGGACAAGTTGTGGTGGGCTGAGACGGGCTGTGGTGGTCTGCGGTAGGCTGTGGTGTGCTGTAGTGGCCTGTGGTGGGCTGGGACGGGCTGTGGTGGGCTGGGACGGGCTGTGGTGGGCTGGGACGGGCTGTGGTGGGCCGTGTTTGGCTGTGGTGGGTTGTGGTGGGCTGGGACAGGCTGTGGTGAGTTGAGACGGGCTGTGGTGGGCTGGGACACGATGTGGTGGGTTGGGTCGGGCTGTGGTGGGTTGGGACGGGCTCTGGTGCGCTGTGTTGGGTTGTGATGAGCTGAGACAGTCTGTGGTGGGTTGGGGCGGCTGTGGAGAGCTGTGGTGGGCTGTGGCAGGCTGTGGTGGGTTGAGATCTGTCGTGGTGGGCCGTGGTGGGCTGGGACGGGCCGTGGTGTGCTGGGATGGGCCGTGGTGGGCTGGGATGGGCCGTGGTGGGCCGGGACGGGCCGTGGTGGGCCGGGACGGGCTGTGGTGGGACGGGACGGTCCGTGGTAATCAGGGGCGGGCCGTGGTGGGCTGGGACGGGCTGTGGTGGGCTGGGACCAGCTGTGATGGGCTGGGACGGGCTGTGGTGGGCTGGGACGGGCTGTGGTGGGCTGGGACGGGCTGTGGTGGGCTGGGACGGGCTGTGGTGGGCTGGGACGGGCTGTGGTGGGCTGGGACGGGCTGTGGTGGGCTGGGATGGGCTGTGGTGGGCTGGGACGGGATGCGGTGGGCTGGGACGGGATGCGGTGGGCCGTGGTGGGCTGTGGTGGGCCGTGGTGTGTTGGGACAGGCTGTGGTGGGCTATGACGTGCCGTGGTGGGCCGTGGTGAACTGTGGTGGGCTGTGGTAAGCCGTGGTGGGTTGTGGTGGGCCGTGGTGGGCTGTGGTCAAACGTGGTGGGCTGGGACAAGCTGTGGTTGCCTGGGAGGGGCCGTGGTGGGCCAGGACTGGCCTTGGTTGGCCGTGACGGGCCGTGGTGGGCCGGGCCGGGCTGTAGTGGGCCGGGTCAAGTTGTGGTGGGCGGGGACAGGCTGTGGTGAGCAGGGAAGGGCTGTGGTGGCCTGGGACGGGCTGGGACGGGCTGTGGTGAGCGGGGACGGGCTGTGGTGGGCAGGGACAGGCTTTGGTGGGCTCTGGTGGGCTGGAACGGGCTCTGGTGGGCTGGGACGGGCTGTGGTAAGCTGTAATGGGCTGTGGTGGGTTTGGACGGGCTGTGGTGGGTTGTGGTGAGCTGAGATGGGCTGTATTGGGCTGTGGTGGGCTGTATTGGGCTATGGTGGGCTGTGGCGGGCTGGGACGAGCTGTGGCGGGCTGTGGTGGGCTGGGACGAGCTGTGGTGGGCTGGGACGGGCTGTGGTGGGCTGTGGTGGGATGGGACGGGCTGTGGTGAGCCGGGACGGGCTGTGGTGTGCTGAGACGGGCTCTGGTGGGCCGGGACGGGCTTTGGTGGGACGGGATGGGCTGTGGTGTGCCGGGACGGGCTGTGGTGGACTGGGACGGGCTGTGGTGGGCTGGGACGCGCTGTGGTGCACTGGGACGAATTGTGGTGGGCTGGGACGGGATGTCGTGATCCGGGTCGGGCTGTGGTGGGCTGGGACGGGCTGTGGTGGGCTGGGACAAGCTGTGGTAGGTTGGGACGGGCTCTGGTGGACTGGGACGGGCTCTGGTGGGCTGGAACAGGCCGTGATGGGCTGAGATGGGCTGTGGTGGGGTGTGGTGAGCTGAGACGGTCTGGGAGGGGCTGAAACGGGCTGGGTTGGCTCTGGGGGTCTGGGACGGGCTGGGAAGGCTTGTGGTGGGCTGAGACGGGCTGGGACGGGCTGTGTTGGGCTGGGACGGGCTGTGGTGGGCTGGGACGGGCTGTGGTGGGCTGGGACGCGCTGTGGTTGGCTGGGACGGGCTGTGGTGGGCTGGGACGGGCTGTGGTGGGCTGAGGTGGGCCGCGGTGGGCCGGGACGGACCATGGCGGGCCGGGACGGGCGGTGATGGGCCTGGACGGGCCGTGGTGGACCGTAGTGGGCTGGGACGGGCTTTGGTGGGCCGGGACGTGCTGTTGTAGGCTGTGGTGGGCTGGGACGGGCTGTGGTGGGCTGGGACGGGCTGTGGTGGGCTGGGACGCGCTGTGGTGGGCTGGGACGGGCTGTGGTGGGCTGGGACGGGCTGTGGTCGGCTGAGGTGGGCCGCGGTGGGCCGGGACGGACCATGGTGGGCCAGGACGGGCTCTGATGGGCCTGGACGGGCCGTGGTGGACCGTAGTGGGCTGGGAAGGGCTTTGGTTGGCCGGGACGTGCTGTTGTAGGCTGTGGTGGGCTGGGACGGGCTGTGGTGGGCTGGGACGGGCTGTGGTGGGCTGAGACGCGCTGTGGTGGGCTGGGACGCGCTGTGGTGGGCTGGGAAGGGCTGGGACGGGCTGTGGTGGTCTGCGATGGGCTGTGGTTGGCTGGGATGGGCTGTGGTGGGCGGGGACGGGCTGTGGTGGGCCGGGACGTGCTGTGGTAGGCTGTGGTGTGCTGGGATGGGTTGTGGAGGGCTGTGACGGGCTGTCGTGTGCTGGGAAGGGCTGTGGTGGGCTGGGACGGGCTGGGAAGGGCTGGGACGGCCTTTGGTGGGCTGGGACGGGCTGGGTGGGCTGTGGTGGCCTGTGGTGGGCTGGGACGAGTTGTAGTGGGCCGGGACGGGCTGTGGTGGGCTGAGACGGGCTGTGGTGGGCTGTGGTAAGCTGGGACGGGCTGTGGTGGGCTGGGACGGTCTGTGGTGTGCTGTGGTGGGCTGAGACGGGCTGTGGTGGGCTGAGACGGGCTGTGGTGGGCTGGGATGGGCCGTGGTGGGCTGGGACGGGCTGTGGTGCTCAGGGACGGGCTGTGGTGGGCTGGGACGGGCTGTGGTGGGCTGTGGTGGGCTGGGACGAGTTGTAGTGGGCTGGGACGGACTGTGGTGGGCTGTGGTGGGCTGGGACGGGCTGTGGTGGTTTGGGACGGGCTGTGGTGGTCTGTGGTGGGCTGGGACGGGCTGTGGTGGGCTGGGACGGGCCGTGGTGGGCTGGGACGCGCTGTGGTGCTCAGGGACGGGCTGTGGTGGGCCGGGACGGGCTGTGGTGGGCTGTGGTGGGCTGGGATTGTCTGTGGGGGGCTGGGACGGGCTGTGGTGGGCTGGGACGGGCTGTGGTGGGCTGGGACGGGCTGTGGTGGGCTGGGACAGGCTGTGGTGGGCTGGGAGAGGCTGTGGTGGGCTGGGACGGGCTGGGACGGGCTGTGGTGAGCTGGGACGGGCTGTGGTGGGCTGTGGTGAGCTGGGACCGGCTGTGGTGGGCGGGGACGGGCTGTGGTGGGCTGTGGTGGGCTGTGGCTGGCTGGGGTGGGCTGGGACGGGCTGCGGTGGGCTGTGGCTGGCTAAGACGGGCTGTGATGTGCTGGGACAAGCTGTGGTGGGCTGGGATGGGCTGTGGTGGGCTGGGACAGGCCGTGGTGAACTGGGACGGGCCGTGGTGGGCTGCGGTGGTCCGTGGTGGGCTGGGAAGGGCCGTGGTGAACTGTAGTGGGCTGTGGTGGGCCGTGGTGGCCTGGCACGGGCTGTGGTCAGCCGTGGTGGGCTCGCACGGGCTTTGGTGGGCTGGGACGAGCTGTGGTGGGCTGGGACAGGCTGTGATGTGCTGGGACGGGCTGTGGTGGGCCGTGGTGGGCCGGGACCGGCCGTGGTGGGCTGGGACGGGCTCTGGTGGGCTGTGGTGGGCTGGCACCGGCTGTAGTGGGCTGGGACAGGCTGTGGTCAGCCGTGGTGGGCTGGGACGGGCCGTGGTGGCTCGGGGCGGGCTCTGGTGGGCCGGGACGGGCTCTGGTGGGCTGTGCCGAGCTGGGACGGGCTGTGGTGGGCTAGGACGGGCTGGGACGGGCTGTGCCAGGCTGTGGTGGGCTGTGACAAGCTGTTGTGGGCCGGGACAGCCTGTGGTGGGCTGGGACGGGCTGTGGTGGGCTGTGGTGGGTTATGGTGAGCTTAGACGGGCTGTGGTGGGTTGGGACGGTCTGTGGTGGGTTGTGGTGGGCTGGGACGGGCTGTTGTGGTCAGGGACGGGCTGTGGTGGGCCGGGACGGGCTGTGGTGGGCTGTGACAGGCTGTGGTGGGCTGGGTCAGGCTGTGGCAGGCTGGGATGGGCTTTGGCGGGCCGGGACAATCTGTGGCGGGCTGTGGCGGGCCGTCGTTGGCCGTGGTGGGCCGTAGTGGGCCGTGGTGGGCTGTGGTAGGCTGGGACGGGCTGTGGTGACCTGGGACGGGCTGTGGTGGGCTGTGGAGGGCTGGGACGGGCTGTGGTGGGCTCGACGGGCTGTGGTTGGCTGGGACCGTCTGTTTTGGGCTGGGATGGCCTGCGGTGGCCTGTGGTGGGCTGTGGTGGGCTAGGACGGGCTGTGGTGGGCTGGGACGGGCAGTGGTGGGCTGGGACAGGCAGTGGTGGGCTGGGACGGGCTGTGGTGGGCTGTGGTGAGCTGAGATGGGCTGTATTGGGCTGTGGTGGGCTGTATTGGGCTATGGTGGGCTGTGGCGGGCTGGGACGAGCTGTGGCGGGCTGTGGTGGGCTGGGACGAGCTGTGGTGAGCGGGGACGGGCTGTGGTGGGCAGGGACAGGCTTTGGTGGGCTCTGGTGGGCTGGAACGGGCTCTGGTGGGCTGGGACGGGCTGTGGTAAGCTGTAATGGGCTGTGGTGGGTTTGGACGGGCTGTGGTGGGTTGTGGTGAGCTGAGATGGGCTGTATTGGGCTGTGGTGGGCTGTATTGGGCTATGGTGAGCTGTGGCGGGCTGGGACGAGCTGTGGCGGGCTGTGGTGGGCTGGGACGAGCTGTGGTGGGCTGGGACGGGCTGTGGTGGGCTGTGGTGGGATGGGACGGGCTGTGGTGAGCCGGGACGGGCTGTGGTGTGCTGAGACGGGCTCTGGTGGGCCGGGACGGGCTTTGGTGGGACGGGATGGGCTGTGGTGTGCCGGGACGGGCTGTGGTGGACTGGGACGGGCTGTGGTGGGCTGGGACGCGCTGTGGTGCACTGGGACGAATTGTGGTGGGCTGGGACGGGATGTCGTGATCCGGGTCGGGCTGTGGTGGGCTGGGACGGGCTGTGGTGGGCTGGGACAAGCTGTGGTAGGTTGGGACGGGCTCTGGTGGACTGGGACGGGCTCTGGTGGGCTGGAACAGGCCGTGATGGGCTGAGATGGGCTGTGGTGGGGTGTGGTGAGCTGAGACGGTCTGGGAGGGGCTGAAACGGGCTGGGTTGGCTCTGGGGGTCTGGGACGGGCTGGGAAGGCTTGTGGTGGGCTGAGACGGGCTGGGACGGGCTGTGTTGGGCTGGGACGGGCTGTGTTGGGCTGGGACGGGCTGTGGTGGGCTGGGACGCGCTGTGGTTGGCTGGGACGGGCTGTGGTGGGCTGGGACGGGCTGTGGTGGGCTGAGGTGGGCCGCGGTGGGCCGGGACGGACCATGGCGGGCCGGGACGGGCGGTGATGGGCCTGGACGGGCCGTGGTGGACCGTAGTGGGCTGGGACAGGCTTTGGTGGGCCGGGACGTGCTGTTGTAGGCTGTGGTGGGCTGGGACGGGCTGTGGTGGGCTGGGACGGGCTGTGGTGGGCTGGGACGCGCTGTGGTGGGCTGGGACGGGCTGTGGTGGGCTGGGACGGGCTGTGGTCGGCTGAGGTGGGCCGCGGTGGGCCGGGACGGACCATGGTGGGCCAGGACGGGCTCTGATGGGCCTGGACGGGCCGTGGTGGACCGTAGTGGGCTGGGAAGGGCTTTGGTTGGCCGGGACGTGCTGTTGTAGGCTGTGGTGGGCTGGGACGGGCTGTGGTGGGCTGGGACGGGCTGTGGTGGGCTGAGACGCGCTGTGGTGGGCTGGGACGCGCTGTGGTGGGCTGGGAAGGGCTGGGACGGGCTGTGGTGGTCTGCGATGGGCTGTGGTTGGCTGGGATGGGCTGTGGTGGGCGGGGACGGGCTGTGGTGGGCCGGGACGTGCTGTGGTAGGCTGTGGTGTGCTGGGATGGGTTGTGGAGGGCTGTGACGGGCTGTCGTGTGCTGGGAAGGGCTGTGGTGGGCTGGGACGGGCTGGGAAGGGTTGGGACGGCCTTTGGTGGGCTGGGACGGGCTGGGTGGGCTGTGGTGGCCTGTGGTGGGCTGGGACGAGTTGTAGTGGGCCGGGACGGGCTGTGGTGGGCTGAGACGGGCTGTGGTGGGCTGTGGTAAGCTGGGACGGGCTGTGGTGGGCTGGGACGGTCTGTGGTGTGCTGTGGTGGGCTGAGACGGGCTGTGGTGGGCTGAGACGGGCTGTGGTGGGCTGGGATGGGCCGTGGTGGGCTGGGACGGGCTGTGGTGCTCAGGGACGGGCTGTGGTGGGCTGGGACGGGCTGTGGTGGGCTGTGGTGGGCTGGGACGAGTTGTAGTGGGCTGGGACGGACTGTGGTGGGCTGTGGTGGGCTGGGACGGGCTGTGGTGGTTTGGGACGGGCTGTGGTGGTCTGTGGTGGGCTGGGACGGGCTGTGGTGGGCTGGGACGGGCCGTGGTGGGCTGGGACGCGCTGTGGTGCTCAGGGACGGGCTGTGGTGGGCCGGGACGGGCTGTGGTGGGCTGTGGTGGGCTGGGATTGTCTGTGGGGGGCTGGGACGGGCTGTGGTGGGCTGGGACGGGCTGTGGTGGGCTGGGACGGGCTGTGGTGGGCTGGGACAGGCTGTGGTGGGCTGGGAGAGGCTGTGGTGGGCTGGGACGGGCTGGGACGGGCTGTGGTGAGCTGGGACGGGCTGTGGTGGGCTGTGGTGAGCTGGGACCGGCTGTGGTGGGCGGGGACGGGCTGTGGTGGGCTGTGGTGGGCTGTGGCTGGCTGGGGTGGGCTGGGACGGGCTGCGGTGGGCTGTGGCTGGCTAAGACGGGCTGTGATGTGCTGGGACAAGCTGTGGTGGGCTGGGACGGGCTGTGGTGGGCTGGGATGGGCTGTGGTGGGCTGGGACAGGCCGTGGTGAACTGGGACGGGCCGTGGTGGGCTGCGGTGGTCCGTGGTGGGCTGGGAAGGGCCGTGGTGAACTGTAGTGGGCTGTGGTGGGCCGTGGTGGCCTGGCACGGGCTGTGGTCAGCCGTGGTGGGCTCGCACGGGCTTTGGTGGGCTGGGACGAGCTGTGGTGGGCTGGGACAGGCTGTGATGTGCTGGGACGGGCTGTGGTGGGCCGTGGTGGGCCGGGACCGGCCGTGGTGGGCTGGGACGGGCTCTGGTGGGCTGTGGTGGGCTGGCACCGGCTGTAGTGGGCTGGGACAGGCTGTGGTCAGCCGTGGTGGGCTGGGACGGGCCGTGGTGGCTCGGGGCGGGCTCTGGTGGGCCGGGACGGGCTCTGGTGGGCTGTGCCGAGCTGGGACGGGCTGTGGTGGGCTAGGACGGGCTGGGACGGGCTGTGCCAGGCTGTGGTGGGCTGTGACAAGCTGTTGTGGGCCGGGACAGCCTGTGGTGGGCTGGGACGGGCTGTGGTGGGCTGTGGTGGGTTATGGTGAGCTTAGACGGGCTGTGGTGGGTTGGGACGGTCTGTGGTGGGTTGTGGTGGGCTGGGACGGGCTGTTGTGGTCAGGGACGGGCTGTGGTGGGCCGGGACGGGCTGTGGTGGGCTGTGACAGGCTGTGGTGGGCTGGGTCAGGCTGTGGCAGGCTGGGATGGGCTTTGGCGGGCCGGGACAATCTGTGGCAGGCTGTGGCGGGCCGTCGTTGGCCGTGGTGGGCCGTAGTGGGCCGTGGTGGGCTGTGGTAGGCTGGGACGGGCTGTGGTGACCTGGGACGGGCTGTGGTGGGCTGTGGAGGGCTGGGACGGGCTGTGGTGGGCTCGACGGGCTGTGGTTGGCTGGGACCGTCTGTTTTGGGCTGGGATGGCCTGCGGTGGCCTGTGGTGGGCTGTGGTGGGCTAGGACGGGCTGTGGTGGGCTGGGACGGGCAGTGGTGGGCTGGGACAGGCAGTGGTGGGCTGGGACGGGCTGTGGTGGGCTGGGACGGTCTGTGGTGGGCTGGGACGGTCTGTGGTGGGCTGTGGTAAGCTGGGACGGGCTGTGGTGGGCCGGGACGGGCCGTGGTGGGCTGTGGTGCGCCGTGTTTATCTGGGACGAGCTGTGGTGGGCCATGGCGGGCCGTGGTGGGCTGGGACGGGCCGTGGTTTGCCGTGGTGGGCTGAAACAGGCTGTGGTGACCGGTGGTGGGCTGTGGTGACCTGTGGTGGGCTCTGGTGGGCTGGGACGGGTTGCAGTGGGCTGGGACGGGTTTCGGTGGGCTAGGACGGGCTGCGGTGGGCTGGGACGGGCTGCGGTGGGCTGGGATAAGCTGTGTTGGGCTGCGACGGGCTGTGGTAGGCTGGGATGAGCTGTGGAGGGTTGGGACGGGCTGTGGAGGGTTGTGGAGGGCTCTGCTGGGCTTGGACAGGCTGTGGTGGGCTGAGATGGGCTGTGGTGGACCGTGGTGGGCTGGGACGGGCCGTGCTGGGCTAGGACGGGCTGTGGTGAACTGTGGTGGGCTGTGATGGGCCGTGGTGGGCTGGGACGGGCCGTGGTTGGCTGGGACGGGCAGTGGTGGGCTGTGAGAGGCTGTGGTGGGCTGGGACGGTCTGTGGTGGGCTGGGACGGTCTGTGGTGGGCTGTGGTAAGCTGGGACGGGCTGTGGTGGGCTGTGATGGGCTGTGGTGGGCTGTGGTGTGCTGGGACGGGCTGTGGTGGGCCGGGACGGGCCGTGGTTAGCTGTGGTGCGCCGTGTTTATCTGGGACGAGCTGTGGTGGGCCATGGCGGGCCGTGGTGGGCTGGGACGGGCCGTGGTTTGCCGTGGTGGGCTGAAACAGGCTGTGGTGACCGGTGGTGGGCTGTGGTGACCGGTGGTGGGCTGTGGTGACCTGTGGTGGGCTGTGGTGGTCTGGGACGGGTTGCGGTGGGCTGGGACGGGTTGCGGTGGGCTGGGACGGGCTGCGGTGGGCTGGGACGGGCTGCGGTGGGCTGGGATAAGCTGTGTTGGGCTGCGACGGGCTGTGGTAGGCTGGGATGAGCTGTGGAGGGTTGGGACGGGCTGTGGAGGGTTGTGGAGGGCTGTGCTGGGCTTGGACAGGCTGTGGTGGGCTGAGATGGGCCGTGGTGGTCCGTGGTGGGCTGGGACGGACCGTGCTGGGCTAGGACGGGCTGTGGTGAACTGTGGTGGGCTGTGATGGGCCGTGGTGGGCTGGGACGGGCCGTGGTGGGCTGGGACAGGCTGTGGTTGGCTGTGGTGGGCTGGGACGGGCCGTGGTGGGCCGTGGTGTGCTCTGGTGGGCCATGGTGGACCGTGGTTGGCCGTGGTGGGCCGGGACAGGCCGTGGTTAGCCGTGGTGGGCTGAAACAGGCTGGGACGGGCTGTGGTGGGCTGGGACGGGCTGTGGTGGGCTGGGACGGGCCGTGGTGGGCTGGGACGGGCTGTGGTGGGCTGTGGTGGGCTGGGACGGGCTGTGGTCGTCTGGGACGGGTTGTGGTGAGCTGAGACGGGCCGTGGTGGTCTGAGACAGGCCGTGGTGGGCTGAGACGGGCCGTGGTGGGCTGGGACGGGCTGGTACTTGCTGTGGTGGGCTGTTACGGGCTCTGGTGTGCTGTGAGAGGCTGTGGTGGTCTGGGACGAGCTGGGTCAGGCTGTGGTGGGCTGGGACGGGCTGTGGTGGGCTGGGACGGGCTATGGTGGGCTGGGACGGGCTGTGGTGGGCTGGGACGGGCTGTGGTGGGCCGTAGTGGGCTGTGGTGGGCTGGGACGGGCTGTGGTGGTCTGTGACAAGCTCTTGTGGGCTGTGGTGGGCTGGGACGAGCTGTGGTGGGCTCTGGTGGGCTCTGGTGGGCTGGGACGGGCTGTCGTGGGCTGGGACGGGCTGTCGTGGGCTGGGACGGGCTGGGACGGGCCGTGGGGGGCTGGGACGAGCCGTGGTGGGCTGGGACGGGCCGTGGTGGGCTGGGACGGGTTGGGATAGGCTGCGGTGGGCCGTGGTGTGCTGTGGTGGGCCGTGGTGGGCTGGGATAGGCTCTGGTGAGCTGAGACGGGCTCTGGAGGTCTGTGGTGGGCTAGGACGGGCCGTGGTGGGCTGGGATGGGCTGTGGTGGGCTGGGACGGGCTGTGGTGGGCCGTAGTGGGCTGTGGTGGGCTGGGACGGGCTGTGGTGGGCTCTGGTGGGCTCTGGTGGGCTGGGACGGGCTGTCGTGGGCTGGGACGGGCTGTCGTGGGCTGGGACGGGCTGGGACGGGCCGTGCTGGGCTAGGACGGGCTGTGGTGAACTGTGGTGGGCTGTGATGGGCCGTGGTGGGCTGGGACGGGCCGTGGTTGGCTGGGACGGGCAGTGGTGGGCTGTGAGAGGCTGTGGTGGGCTGGGACGGTCTGTGGTGGGCTGGGACGGTCTGTGGTGGGCTCTGGTAAGCTGGGACGGGCTGTGGTGGGCTGTGATGGGCTGTGGTGGGCTGTGGTGTGCTGGGACGGGCTGTGGTGGGCCGGGACGGGCCGTGGTTAGCTGTGGTGCGCCGTGTTTATCTGGGACGAGCTGTGGTGGGCCATGGCGGGCCGTGGTGGGCTGGGGCGGGCCGTGGTTTGCCGTGGTGGGCTGAAACAGGCTGTGGTGACCGGTGGTGGGCTGTGGTGACCGGTGGTGGGCTGTGGTGACCGGTGGTGGGCTGTGGTGACCTGTGGTGGGCTGTGGTGGGCTGGGACTGGTTGCGGTGGGCTGGGACGGGTTGCGGTGGGCTGGGACGGGCTGCGGTGGGCTGGGACGGGCTGCGGTGGGCTGGGATAAGCTGTGTTGGGCTGCGACGGGCTGTGGTAGGCTGGGATGAGCTGTGGAGGGTTGGGACGGGCTGTGGAGGGTTGTGGAGGGCTGTGCTGGGCTTGGACAGGCTGTGGTGGGCTGAGATGGGCCGTGGTGGTCCGTGGTGGGCTGGGACGGACCGTGCTGGGCTAGGACGGGCTGTGGTGAACTGTGGTGGGCTGTGATGGGCCGTGGTGGGCTGGGACGGGCCGTGGTGGGCTGGGACAGGCTGTGGTGGGCTGTGGTGGGCTGGGACGGGCCGTGGTGGGCCGTGGTGTGCTCTGGTGGGCCATGGTGGACCGTGGTTGGCCGTGGTGGGCCGGGACAGGCCGTGGTTAGCCGTGGTGGGCTGAAACAGGCTGGGACGGGCTGTGGTGGGCTGGGACGGGCCGTGGTGGGCTGGGACGGGCTGTGGTGGGCTGTGGTGGGCTGGGACGGGCTGTGGTCGTCTGGGACGGGTTGTGGTGGGCTGAGACGGGCGGTGGTGGGCTGAGACAGGCCGTGGTGGGCTGAGACGGGCCGTGGTGGGCTGGGACGGGCTGGTACTTGCTGTGGTGGGCTGTTACGGGCTCTGGTGTGCTGTGAGAGGCTGTGGTGGTCTGGGACGAGCTGGGTCAGGCTGTGGTGGGCTGGGACGGGCTGTGGTGGGCTGGGACGGGCTATGGTGGGCTGGGACGGGCTGTGGTGGGCTGGGACGGGCTGTGGTGGGCCGTAGTGGGCTGTGGTGGGCTGGGACGGGCTGTGGTGGTCTGTGACAAGCTCTTGTGGGCTGTGGTGGGCTGGGACGAGCTGTGGTGGGCTCTGGTGGGCTCTGGTGGGCTGGGACGGGCTGTCGTGGGCTGGGACGGGCTGTCGTGGGCTGGGACGGGCTGGGACGGGCCGTGGGGGGCTGGGACGAGCCGTGGTGGGCTGGGACGGGCCGTGGTGGGCTGGGACGGGTTGGGATAGGCTGCGGTGGGCCGTGGTGTGCTGTGGTGGGCCGTGGTGGGCTGGGATAGGCTCTGGTGAGCTGAGACGGGCTCTGGAGGTCTGTGGTGGGCTAGGACGGGCCGTGGTGGGCTGGGATGGGCTGTGGTGGGCTGGGACGGGCTGTGGTGGGCCGTAGTGGGCTGTGGTGGGCTGGGACGGGCTGTGGTGGGCTCTGGTGGGCTCTGGTGGGCTGGGACGGGCTGTCGTGGGCTGGGACGGGCTGTCGTGGGCTGGGACGGGCTGGGACGGGCCGTGGTGGGATGGGACGGGCTGTGGTGGGCTGGGACGGGTTGGGATAGGCTGCGGTGGGCCGTGGTGTGCTGTGGTGGGCCGTGGTGGGCTGGGATAGGCTGTGGTAAGCTGAGACGGGCTCTGGAGGTCTGTGGTGGGCTAGGACAGCTTGTGGTGGGCTGGGACGGGCTGTGGTGGGCCGTGGTGGGCTGTGGTGGGTTTTCGTGGGCCGTGGTGGGCTGGGACGGGCTGTGGTGGGCTGGGACGGGCTGCGGTGGGTTGTGGAGAGCTCGGACGGGCTGTGACGGGCTGTGGTGGGCTGCGACGGGCTCTGGGTGTCTGGGACAGGCTGGGACAGGCTGTGGTGGGCTGAGACGGGCTGTGGTGGGCTGGGACGGGCTCTGGTGGTCTGGGACATACTGTGGTGGGCTGGGACGGGCTGGGACGGGCTGTGGTGCTCTGTGGTGGGCTGGGACGTGCCGTGGTGTGCTGGGATGGGCTGTGGTCGGCCGTGGTGGGCTGTGGTGGGCTGTGGTCGGTTGTGGTGGGCTGGGACGGGCTGTGGTGGGCTGAGATGGGATGTGGTGGTCTGGGACAGGCTGTAATGGGCTGGGATGGGCTGTGGTGCGCCTTGGTGGGCTGTCTTGGGCCCGGATGGGCCGTGGTGGGCTGGGACGGGCTGTGGTGGGCTGGGACGGGCCGTGGTTGGCTGGGACGGGCTGTGGTGGGCTGTGGTGTGATGGGACGGGCTGTGGTGGGCTGGGATCGGCTGGGATAGGCTGTGGTTGGTTATGGTGGGCTGGGAGGAGCTGTGGTGGTCTGGGACAAGCTGTGGTGGGCTGGGACGGGCTGTAGTGGGCTGAGGCGGGCTGTGGTGGGCTGGCACGGGCTGTGGTGGGCTGTGGTGGTCTGTGGTGGGCTGGGACGGGCTGTGGTGGGCTGTGGTGGGTTCTGAAGGGCTGTGGTGGGCTGTGGTGGGTTGGGACACGCTGTGGTGGGTAGGGACGGGCTGTGGTGGGCTGTGGTGTGTTGTGACGGGTTGGCACGGGCTGGGACCGGCCGTGGTGGGCTGGGATGGGCTGCGGTGGGCTGTGGTGAGCTGAGACGGGCTGTGGTGAGCTGAGACGGGCTCTGGAGGGCTGTGGTGGGCTGGGACGGGCTGTGGTGAACTGTGGTGGGCCGTGGTGGGCTTTCGTGGGCTGTGGTGGGCTGGGACGGGCTGTGGTGGGCGAGGACGGGCTGGGACGGGCTGTGGTGGGTTGTGGAGAGCTGTGACGGGCTGTGGTGGGCTGCGACGGGCTCTGGTGGTCTGGGACGGGCTTGGACAGGCTGGGACGGGCTGTGGTGGGCTGGGACGGGCTGTGTTGGGCGGGGACGGGCTGTGGTGGGCTGGAACGGACTGTGGTGGTCCTGGACGGGCTCTGGTGGGCTGTGGTGGGCTGGGATGGGCTGTGGTGAGCTGGGACGGGCTGGGACGGGCTGTGGGTGGCTGGGACGGGCTGTGGTGGGCTGGGACTTGCTGTGGTGTGCTGTGATTTGTCCATCAAACAGCTTCTCTGTTTTTCTGTCTCTCAGGCCAACAGTTTTACCGTCTCCTCGGTCTCTGCCCCCTCTTGGCTTCATCGTTTCATTATTAGAAAGAAAGGACAGGACCTGGCCAAAATAACTCAGCAGATTCCAAAGGTATGGGTGAGCTGGTTAGCTTAGCACCCCCGGCGTAGAAAAAGGTTTAGTCCAGATCACTCGTCACGAAAGAGAGAGGTGTATTCTAGCGTGGGTAAAACCAGGGGGAAATGACACAGATCTTTGCTGTTCAAGGGAACCCTCTCTTTTACTGCTGCAAACACTGCTCCTCCTATGTTATTGTCATGGGTTGAGCCCTTCCAAGGAAGCTTTATGTGGTGCTGTTTTGAGAACTGATGTAGTAGGATACCTGGAAATGGCGAGTGCAGCAAGGCTTCTCCCTGGGGAGTTAGACGGTATCTAGATAAAGGCTAAATGAGTAAACTTCTCCAAAGCCCTTGCAGAAACCAGGACGGCACCAGAGCCTTGGGCTCTAGGCACTACCATATGGCCGAAATTGTTAAGTTTCTGACTTGTAAAATTGTGGGGATTTGGTCTGGGCTTTTTGGGAAGGAGCACATCTCTCAGTGGCAGGGATCGATGGTGTAGGCCTGACCAAAAGCATTGGCCTGGCTTGGATCTTGGCAAATTCTGAAGAGATTCATTGTCCTTCACCTCAAGGTTCACATCAAATTCACTGGAGGAGAGGATAACATCACTTTGGAAGGACCTACAGAAGATGTGCATGTGGCTCAGGAACAGATTGAAGCCGTGCTCAAGGAACTGGTGAGCTGCAGTTACTAGTTCCAGTAAGAAACTGGGGGAAGAAGGGGCAACAGAGCAGAGGTGATGAGGTGTTTGTCACATCCATAGGATGTCTTGGCATGCTTAATCGAACTTGCAGGAGACAAATTGTGTGGCAGGTGGATGACACCCCTTGGTCATCCATAGCATCCTTGAAAAGTCAGCATTAATTTTTTTGGTGCGGAGAAGGAAGGATTCTCTTGGTTATAGCTGGAGAGGCATAGAAGTGAGTCTTTTCGATGTTTCATGAGCACAATGCTCTCTTCTCAAAGCAGAGGAATGCTTGTGCTCTGCTTAAGAGCAGAAGTGCTTGTAGCTGACCGCTGGTGAGTCAGTGCCAATACTGGCAGTAGGCAGTTACTTAGGGCACGAGACAGAAGCGGTGGCCTGTCCTACCTGGCCCTATATAATATAATATATAATAGTGGACATACATACATATATAGATATAGATATAAAAATATAATTCTTTTTAGATCCACGGGATGGATTACGCAATAATCAAGGCTGACCACCAATTCCACCGACACCTCATTGGCAAGAACGCAGCTAAACGGTAAGTGGAGTGCCTTTCTAGTCCTTCCCATGCTCACACTCTTCGTGTTTAGTAGATGGTATCAGGGGCTCTGTAGCTCACCCAGTGTGCTGTCTCCATCACGTTTCCTCTGCTTTCCTGGAGTGGTGGTGGTACAAGGAGAGAAATGGGCCGTGAGGCCTTGCGATGGCTTTAACGGGTGAAAGTACCTTGGGAGCCTGAACAGTAGTGGAATTACTTCTCTGTGCGAATGACATTTTAGCAGCCAGTTGTGGGTGGTGGAAATGTGCTTGGTGAGCTTCTCCCTGTAGAGGAATGAAGGCGGTGGGTTGATTAGCATTGATAACACGCAGCTGTGGCCTTGCCTCAGAGGCAGTGGGTTGATTGACGTGGATGACGTGCAGGTGTAGCTGGTTCCCGCTAAGGGGTTAAATAGCCCTGTGGCTTGTGGGAGAGGGTGTCAGCTGGAGGAGGAGCAGTGTGGTCTGGCCTCTGGAGGAAGGCGCTACAGCACCGGCAGTAGAATATGGTCAACGGTAAAGCCTTGTTGCGGTCTGCTAGTTTGATAGCACTGCAACGTGACCCCAGCCAAGAGTTTGGGGTAGAAAGGAACGATTATCCTCTGCTCTAAATGTGATACTGTTTGGGGAAGAAACACGCCTCGCTCTGACAAGGGAACAATGGGCTCTGTAGATGCCACGGTATTTACTTGGACAGGCTCTCGTGTGGCACAGGTCTGCTCTCAGTGAACTCCAGGGGGAAGAGGCAATTTCCCCTGTCTCAACCCTACCCCGCTGAGCCCTTCCCAGAGGCGGCTTTACTTCTTCAACAGCCTCTGAGCAGTGATAATCCAGGTGCCTTGCTTCCAGGTCTTTGCCTAGCAGATGGCGTCACCACAGTCCTTGCCTCGAAGTTAACAGGATGAAGGATCTGTACAAGGTGTCTGTGCGCATTCCCCCGGACAACGAGAAGAGCAACCCGATCAGAATGGAAGGAGACCCACAGGGGGTCCCACAGGCCAAGAAAGAGCTGCTGGAACTCGCTTCCCGTATGGTGAGTGGGTAGGACGTGATGTTTGGGAGACTGCAGGGTTTGCGCTCTCGTGTTCCCTTGTAACCTTCTGGTGCGAGTGTGTGCCCCTTGCCCACCGAGCACTTGGATCTCATGACAAGTGCAAGTTCCTCTTCACAAATGTCTTCCCCTGTTCCCTCGGGTAGCCTTTCTCTGTCAACGCAGAGTGAATTTGGTCTGGAGAAAAGAGGGACAGTGCTGGCAAGTAAACCGTCGGGCAGCAAACCGCTAAGTCAAAGTAGATGGCTCTCCGGCTGAACACTCAGTGTGCCCTCTGTTCCCATCAGGAAAATGAACACGCTGCGGACCTAATCGTTGAGCAGAAATTCCACCGGACCATCATTGGGCAGAAGGCTGAGCGGGTCTGGGAAATCCGGGAGCAATTCCCAGAGGTAAGGCTTTGTAGGAGAGGAGGAATCCAGAGGGGATATTTCCTACATGGGTAGTAGGCCTGTCGTCACAGAAGTCGTAACTTTAGTGGCTCTGTAGCGCAAGTGTCTGAGAAGATAGTTCTTTTAGCCAGAGGCCGCTAACACGGTTCCCCGTTTCTGAATGGGAAAAGGGCATGAGTAGGATCCCCCCAACCTTTGCATGTGTCTGACACAAGGGTTCTTGCTTTTGCTTGAGCTAACTAGAAATGACCGCTCCTGCAGGTTATCATCAGCTTCCCAGACCCTGCACACAAGAGTGACATCGTCCAACTCCGAGGTCCCAAAAACGAGGTGGAGAAGTGCACCGAGTACATGCAAAAGATGGTGGCAGACCTGGTAAGGAGGTCTTCTGCCTGCTCTTCCCTCCTCTGTGCCTGGATAACCCTGGGGCAAAGCAGAGCTCTACTGGCTTGGGTAGAGCTAAAACACCTCAAGAGGAGGGAGCTGTCAGCTCTGTTTTGGCTGAATGGAGGCAGGGGGATAGTACCTGTTATGGGAAGGCTATAGGGGAACGTCCTTGCCTTTGTTTAGTCTTACAAAAGTCCCTCGTATAGAGATCTTCCTTGGGTCTAAGCCTGTTTTCAAAAGCTCGTTTATCAGAGCTCCTGAAGTCGGGCCTCCCTTGCCACGACAGTGTAATCTTCAGTTCTCCCTTCCTTTCTCCCTTAGGTTGAAAACAGCTTTTCTATTTCTGTCCCCATCTGCAAACAGTTCCACAAGAACATCATAGCGAAAGGAGGTGCCAAAATCAAGAAGGTGAGATACTGTTCCTAACACAGGTGAGCCGGGACGGGCCGCGGTGGGCCGGGACGGGCTGGGACAGGCTGTAACCGGCTGTGGTGTGCTGTGGTGGGCTGGGACAGGCCGGGGTGGGCTGGGACGGGCCGGGGTGGGCTGGGACGGGCCGGTACTTGATGTGGTGGGCTGTGGTGTGCCGTGATGGGCTGGGACGGGCCGTGGTGGGCTGTGGTGTGCCGTGGTGGGCTGTGGTGTGCCGTGGTGGGCTGTGGTGTGCCGTGGTGGGCTGTGGTGTGCCGTGGTGGGCTGGGACGGGCCGTGGTGGGCTGTGGTGTGCCGTGGTGGGCTGTGGTGTGCCGTGATGGGCTGGGACGGGCCGTGGTGGGCTGTGGTGGGACGGGGACGGACTGTGGTGGGCAGGGACGGGCCGTGGTTGGTTGTGGTGGGCTGGTACGGGCTGTGGTTGGCTGGGACGGACTGTGATGAACTGAGAGGGGCTGCGGTGGGCCGTGTTGGGATGGGACAGGCCCTGGTGGGCTGTGGAGTGCTGGGACGTGCTGTGGTGTGCTGGGATGGGCTGTGGTGGGCTGGGACAGGCTGCGGTGGGCTGTGGTGGGCTGGGACGTGCTGTGGTGTGCTGGGATGGGCTGTGGTGGGCTGGGACCGGCTGCGGTGGGCTGTGGTGGGCTGGGACCGGCTGCGGTGGGCTGTGGTGGGCTGGGACCGGCTGCGGTGGGCTGTGGTGAGCTGGGACGAAATGCGGTGGGCTGGAATGGGCTGTGCCGTGCTGGAACGGTCTGGGACGAGTTGTGGTGAGTGTGGTGGGCTGGGACGGGCTGGGACGGACTGCGTTTGGCTGGGAACGGGCTGTGGTGGGCGGGGACGGGCTGTGGTGGGTGTGGTGGACTGGGACGCGCTGTAGTGAGCTGAGACGGGCTGTGGTGGGCTGGGATTTGCTGGGACGGCTGGACGGGCTGTGGTGGGCTGTGGTGGGCTGGGACGGGCTGTGGTGGGCTGGGACGGGCTGTGGTGGGCTGGGACGGGCTGTGGTTGGCTGGGACGGGCTGTGGTGTGCTGGGACGGGCTGTGGTGGCTTGTGGTGGACAGGGACGGGCTGTGGTGGGCTGTGGTGGACAGGGACGGTCTGTAGTGTGCTGGGACAGGCTGTGGTTTGCTGTGACGGGCTGCGACGGGCTGGGACGGGCTGTGGTGGGCTGGGACGGGCTGTGGTGGGATGGGACGGGGCTGTGGTGGGCTGGGACAGGCTGGGATAGGCTGAGACAGGCTGTGGTGGCCTGGGACATTCTGTGTTGGGCTGGGACGGGCTCTGGTGGTCTGGAACGGGCTGTGGTGGGCCGGGACGGGCTGTGGTGGGCGGGGATGAACTGTGGTGGGCGGGGATGGGCTGTGGTGGGCGGAGGACGGGCTGTGGTGGGCTGGGACGGGCTGTGGTGGGCTGGGACGGGCTGTGGTGGGCTGGGACGGTCTGTGGTGGGCTGGGGACATTCTGTGACGGGCTGTGGTGGGCCGGGACGGGCTGTGGTGGGCCGGGACGGGCTGTGGTGGGCCGTGGTGGGCTGTGACATTCTGTGGTGGGCTGGGACGGGCTGGGACGGGCTGTGGTGGGCTGGGACGGGCTGTGTTGTGCAGGGACGGGCTGTGGCTGGCGGTGACGGGCTGTGGTGGGCTGGGACAGGCTGGGAAGGGCTGTGGTGTGCGGTGACGGTCTGTAGTGAGCTGGACAGGCTGGGACAGGCTGTGGTGGGCTGTGGTGGGCTGGAACGGTTTGTGGTGATCTGGAACGGGCTGTGATGGGCTGTGACGGGCTGGGACATGCTGGGACGGTCTGTGGTGGACTGGGACGGTCTGTGGTTTGGTGGGACGGGCTGGGATGGGCTGTGGTGTGCTGGGACGAGCTGTGGTGGGCTGTGGTGGTCTGGACGGGCTGGGACGGGCTGTGGTGGGCTGTGGTGGGTTCTGCTGAGCTTGAGACGGGCTGTGGTGGGCTGGAACGAGCTGGGACGGGCTGTGGTGGGCTGGGATGGGCTGTGGTGGGATGGGACGGGCTGTGGTGGGCTGTGGTGTGCTGTAGTGGCCTGTGGTGGGCTGGAACGGTCTGTGGTGGGCTGGGACGGGCTGTGGTGGGCTGGGACGGTCTGCGGTCGGCTGGGACGGGCTGGACGGGCTGCGGTGGGCTGGGACAGGCTGCGGTGGGCTGGGACGAGCTGCGGTGGGCTGGGACGGGCTGCGGTGGGCCGTGGTGGGCAGGGACGGGCCGTGGTGGGCTCTGGGTGGGCCGTTTTTGGCCTGGATGGGAAGGGGTGGGCTGTGGTGGGCCGTGGTGGATGTGGCAGGCTGTGGTGGGCTGGGACGGGCCGTGGTGGGCTGTGGTGGGCCGTGGCTCGCTGCCGTGGGCCGTGGTGGGCTGGGACGTGCTGTGATGGGCTGGGACGGGCTATGGTGGACTGGGACGTGCTGTGTTTGGGCTGGGACGGGCTGGGACGGGGCTGTGGAGTGCTGGGACGGGGCTGTGGTGGCCTGGACGGTCTATGGTGGGCTGGAACAGGCTGTGACGGTCTGTGGTGGGCTGGGACACTCTGTGGTGGGCTGGGACGGGCTGTGGTGGGCCGGTCTGTGGTGGGCTGGGACGGGCTATGGTGGGGCTGGGACGGGCTGCTGTGGGCTGGAAGGGCTGGGACGGGCTGGGATAGGCTGAGACAGGCTGTGGTGGCCTGGGACATTCTGTGGTGGGCTGTGGGTGGGCTCTGGTGGTCTGGAACGAGCTGTGGTTGGGCTGGGACGGGCTGGGACGGGCTGTGGTGGGCTGGGACAAGCTGTGGTTTGCGGGGACAGGCTTTGTGGGCGGAGATGGGCTGTGGTGGCGGAGACGGCCTGGGATGGTCTCTGTGGTGGGCTGGGACATTCTGTGGTGGGGCTGGGACGGGCTGGGAGGAGCAGGGACGGGGTGTGGTGGGCTGGGACGGGCTGTGGTGGGCGGTGACGGTCTGTGGTGAGCTGGGACAGGCTGGGAAGGGCTGCGGTGGCTGTGGTGGGCTGGGACAAACTGTGGTGGTCTGGAACAGGCTGTGATGGGCTGGGATGGGCTGGGACATGCTGGGACGGGCTGTGGTGGACTGGGACGGTCTGTGGTGTGCTGGGACGGGCTGGGATGGGCTGCGACGGGCTGGGATGGGCTGGGATGGGCTGGGATGGGCTGTGGTGTGCTGGGACGGGCTGGGACGGGCTGTGGTGTGCTGGGACGGGCTGTGGTGGGCTGTGGTGGGCTGGGACGGGCTGTGGTGGGCTGAGACAGGCTGTGGTGGCCTGGGACATTCTGTGGTGGGCTGGGACGGGCTCTGGTGGTCTGGAACGGGCTGTGGTGGGCCGGGACGGGCTGTGGTGGGCGGGGATGAACTGTGGTGGGCGGGGATGGGCTGTGGTGGGCGGAGACCGGTTGTGGTGGGCTGGGACATTCTGTGGTGGGCTGGGACATTCTGTGACGGGCTGTGGTGGGCCGGGACGGGCTGTGATGGGCCGGGGCGGGCTGTGACATTCTGTGGTGGGCTGGGACGGGCTGTGGTGGGCTGGGACGGGCTGTGTTGTGCAGGGACGGGCTGTGGCTGGCGGTGACGGGCTGTGGTGGTCTGGGACAGGCTGGGAAGGGCTGTGGTGTGCGGTGACGGTCTGTAGTGAGCTGGGACAGGCTGGGACGGGCTGTGGTGGGCTGGAACGGTTTGTGGTGATCTGGAACGGGCTGTGATGGGCTGGGACGGGCTGGGACATGCTGGGACGGTCTGTGGTTTGGTGGGACGGTCTGTGGTGGGCTGGGACGGGCCATGGCGGGCTGGGACGGGTTGTGGAGGACTGGGACGAACTGTGGTGGTCTGTGGTGGGCTTTGGTGGACCGTGGTGGGCTGTGATGGGGCTGTGGTAAGCTGGGACGGGATGTGGTAAGCTGGGACGGGCTTTCGTGGGCTGGGCGGGTTGTCGTGGGCTGGGACGGGCCGTGGTGAGCTGGGACGGGCCCGTGGTCAGCTGGACAGCCCGTGGCGGGCTGGGACAGGCTGTGGTGAGCTGGGACGGGCCGTGGTGGGCCGGGACGGGCCGTGGCGGCTGGGACGAACTGTGGTGGGCTGGGATGAACTGTGGTGGGCTGTGGTGGCCTGGGACGGGCTGTGGTGATCTGGGACGGGCTGTGGTAGGCTGGGACAAACTGTGGCGGGGCTGGGACGGGCCGTGGCGGGCTGGGGACGGGCCGTGGCGGGTTGGGACGGGCCGTGGCGGGCTGGGACGGGCTGTGGTGGGCTGGGACGGGCTGTGGTGGGCTGGGACGGGTTGTGGTGGGCTGGCTGGGCCGTGGCAAGCCGTGGTGGGCCGTGTAAGCTGTGATGGGCCGTGGTGGGCTGGGTCGGACTGTGGTGTGATGGGACGGGCTGTGGTGGCTGGGACGGTCTGTGGTGGGCTGGGACAGGCTGTGGTGGGCTGTGACGGGCTGGCGGCAGGCTGCGACGGGCTGGGACGGGCTGTGGTGTGCTGGGAAGGGCTGTGCTGGTCTGTGGTGGGCTGGGACGGGCTGTGCTGGTCTGTGGTGGGCTGGGACGGGCGGGGACGGGCTGTGGTGGGCTGGGACGGGCTGGGATGGGCTGGCACGGGCTGTGGTGGGCTGTGTTGGGCTAGGGACGGGCTGTGGTGTGCAGGGACGGGCTGTGGTTCGCTGGGGACGGGCCATGGTAATCCGGGACGGGCTCTGGTAGGCCGGGACGGGCTGTGGTCGACTGTGGTGGGCTGGGACGGGCTGCGGTGGGCTGGGACGGGATGTGGTGGACAGGGACGGGCTGTGGTGGGTAGTAAACGTGCTGTGGTGGGCTTGGACGGGCTGGGACGGGCTGGGACGGTCTGTAGTGGGCTGTGGTGGGCTGGCACGGTGTGGGACGGGATGTGGTGAGCTGGGACGGGCTGTGGGCTGGGACGGGCTGGGACGGGCCGTGGTGGGCCGGGACGGGCCGTGGTGGGCCGGGACGGGCTGTGGTAAGCCGGGATGGGCTCTGGTGGGCCGGGACGGGCTGTGGTGGGCTGTGGTGGGTTGGGACTGGCTGTGGTGGGCTGTGGTGGGCTGGGACCGTCTGCGGTGGGCTGTGGTGGGCTGGAATGGGCTGGGACGGGCTGTGGTGGCTGTGGTGAGCTGAGACGGGCTGTGGTGGGCTGGGATTTGCTGGGACGGCTGGAAGGGGCTGCGGTGGGCTGGGACGGGCTGCAGTGGGCTGGGACGGTCTGCGGTGGGCTGCGGTGGGCTGGGACGGGCTGCGGTGGGCTGGGACAGGCTGCGGTGGGCTGGGACGGGCTGCAGTGGGCCGTGGTGGGCAGGGACGGGCCGTGGTGGGTTCTGGTGGGCCGTTTTGGGCCTGGATGGGAAGGCGTGGGCTGTGGTGGGCCGTGGTGGGATGTGGCAGGCTGTGGTGGGCTGGGACGGGCCGTGGTGGGCTGTGGTGGGCCGTGGCTCGCTGCCGTGGGCCGTGGTGGGCTGGGACGTGCTGTGATGGGCTGGGACGGGCTATGGTGGACTGGGACGTGCTGTGTTGGGCTGGGACGGGCTGTGGAGTGCTGGGACGGGCTGTGGTGGCCTGGACGGTCTATGGTGGGCTGGGACAGGCTGTGACGGTCTGTGGTGGGCTGGGACACTCTGTGGTGGGCTGGGACGGGCTGTGGTGGGCCGGGCTGTGGTGGGCGGGGACGGGCTGGGACAGGCTGGGACGGGCTGTGGTCAGCTGGGACGGGCTGTGGTGGGCTGGGACGGGCTGTGGTGGGCTGGGACGGGCTGCTGTGGGCTGGGACGGGCTGGGACAGGCTGGGATAGGCTGAGACAGGCTGTGGTGGCCTGGGACATTCTGTGGTGGGCTGTGGTGGGCTCTGGTGGTCTGGAACGAGCTGTGGTTGGGCTGGGACGGGCTGGGACGGGCTGTGGTGGGCTGGGACAAGCTGTGGTTTGCGGGGACGGGCTGTGGTGGGCGGGGACGGGCTGTGGTGGGCGGAGACGGCCTGGGACGGTCTGTGGTGGGCTGGGACATTCTGTGGTGGGCTGGGACGGGCTGGGAGGAGCAGGGACGGGCTGTGGTGGGCTGGGACGGGCTGTGGTGGGCGGTGACGGTCTGTGGTGAGCTGGGACAGGCTGGGAAGGGCTGCGGTGGCTGTGGTGGGCTGGAACGGGCTGTGGTGGTCTGGAACGGGCTGGGATGGGCTGGGACATGCTGTGGTGGGCTGGGACATTCTGTGGTGGGCTGGGACGGGCTGGGATGGGCTGCGACGGGCTGGGATGGGCTGCGACGGGCTGGGATGGGCTGGGACGGGCTGGGATGGGCTGTGGTGTGCTGGGACGGGCTGTGGTAGGCTGGGACGGGCTGGGACGGGCTGTGGTGTGCTGTGGTGGACAGGGACGGTCTGTGGTGTGCTGGGACAGGCTGTGGTGGGCTGGGACGGGCTGGGACGTGCTGTGGTGTGCTGGGACGGGCTGGGACGGGCTGTGGTGGGCTGGGACGGGCTGTGGTGGGCTGGGACAGGCTGGGATAGGCTGAGACAGGCTGTCGTGGCCTGGGACATTCTGTGGTGGGCTGGGACGGGCTCTGGTGGTCTGGAACGGGCTGTGGTGGGCCGGGACAGGCTGTGGTGGGCCGGGACGGGCTGTGGTGGGCGGGGATGAACTGTGGTGGGCGGGGATGGGCTGTGGTGGGCGGAGACGGTCTGTGGTGGGCTGTGACGGTCTGTGGTGGGCTGGGACAGGCTGTGGTGGGCTGGGACATTCTGTGGTGGGCTGGGACATTCTGTGACGGGCTGTGGTGGGCCGGGACGGGCTGTGGTGGGCCGGGGCAGGCTGTGACATTCTGTGGTGGGCTGGGACGGGCTGGGACGGGCTGTGGTGGGCTGGAACGGTTTGTGGTGATCTGGAACGGGCTGTGATGGGCTGGGACGGGCTGGGACATGCTGGGACGGTCTGTGGTGGACTGGGACGGTCTGTGGTTTGGTGGGACGGGCTGGGACGGGCTGGGACGGGCTGTGGTGTGCTGGGACGGGCTGTGGTGGGCTGTGGTGGTCTGGGACGGGCTGGGACGGGCTGTGGTGGGCTGTGGTGGGTTCTGCTGAGCTTGAGACGGGCTGTGGTGGGCTGGAACGAGCTGGGATGGGCTGTGGTGGGCTGGGACGGGCTGTGGTGGGCGGGGACGGGCTGTGGTGGGCGGGGACGCGCTGTGGTGGTCTGGAACGGTCTGTGGTGGGCTGGGACGGTCTGTGGTGGGCTGGGACGGGCTGTGGCAGGCTGGGACGGGTTGTGGAGGACTGGGACGAACTGTGGTGGTCTGTGGTGGACTGTGGTGGACCGTGGTGGGCTGTGATGGGCTGTGGTAAGCTGGGACGGGATGTGGTAAGCTGGGACGGGCTTTCGTGGGCTGGGACGGGTTGTCGTGGGCTGGGACGGGCTGGGACGGGCCGGGACGGGCCGTGGTGAGCTGGGACGGGCCGTAGTCGGCTGGGACAGGCTGTGGTGAGCTGGGACGGGCCGTGGTGGGCCGGGACGGGCCGTGGTGGGCGGGGACGGGCTGTGGTAAGCTGGGATGGGCTCTGGTGGGCCGGGATGGGCTGTGGTGGGCTGTGGTGGGTTGGGACTGGCTGTGGTGGGCTGTGACAGTCTCTGGTGGGCTGAGATTGGCTGTGGTGGTCCGTGGTGGGCTGGGACGGGCCGTGCTGGGTTAGGACGGGCTGTGGTGAACTGTGGTGGGCTGGGACGGGCCATGGTGGGCTGGGACGGGCCGTGGTGGGCTGGGACAGGCTGTGGTGGGCTGTGGTGGACTGGGAAGGGCCGTGGTGGGCCGTGGTGTGCTCGGGTGGGCCATGGTGGACCGTGGTTGGCCGTGGTGGGCCGGGACAGGCCGTGGTTAGCCGTGCTGGGCTGAAACAGGCTGGGACAGGCTCTGGTGGGCTGGGACAGGCTCTGGTGGGCTGGGACGGGCTGTGGTGGGCTGGGACGGGTTGTGGTGGGCTGGGACGGGCTGTGGTGGGCTGGGACGGGTTGTGGTGAGCTGAGACGGGCCGTGGTGGGCTGAGACGGGCCGTGGTGGGCTGGGACGGGCTGGTACTTGCTGTGGTGGGCTGTTACGGGCTGTGGTGTGCTGTGAGAGGCTGTGGTGGTCTGGGACGAGCTGGGACGGGCTGTGGTGGGCTGGGACGGGCTGTGGTGGGCTGGGACGGGCTGTGGTGGGCTGGGACGGGCTGTGGTGGGCTGGGACGGGCTGTGGTGGGCTGGAACGGGCTGTGATGGGCTGGGACGGGCTGGGACATGCTGGGACGGTCTGTGGTGGACTGGGACGGTATGTGGTTTCGTGGGACGGGCTGGGACGGGCTGGGACGGGCTGTGGTGTGCTGGGACGGGCTGTGGTGGTCTGGGACGGGCTGGGACGGGCTGTGGTGGGCTGTGGTGGGTTCTGCTGAGCTTGAGACGGGCTGTGGTGGGCTGGAACGAGCTGGGATGGGCTGTGGTGGGCTGGGACGGGCTGTGGTGGGCGGGGACGCGTTGTGGTGGTCTGGAACGGTCTGTGGTGGGCTGGGACGGTCTGTGGTGGGCTGGGACGGGCCATCGTGGGCTGGGACGGACCGTGGCGGGCTGGGACGGGTTGTGGAGGACTGGGACGAACTGTGGTGGTCTGTGGTGGACTGTGGTTGACCGTGGTGGGCTGTGATGGGCTGTGGTAAGCTGGGACGGGATTTGGTAAGCTGGGACGGGCTTTCGTGGGCTGGGACGGGTTGTCGTGGGCTGGGACGGGCTGGGACGGGCCGTGGTGAGCTGGGACGGGCCGTGGTCGGCTGGGATTTGCTGGGACGGCTGGAAAGGTCTGTGGTGGGCTGGGACGGGCTGGGCTGTGGTGGGATTTGCTGGGACGGCTGGAAAGGGCTGTGGTGGGCTGGGACGGGCTGGGATGGGCTGGCACGGGCTGTGTTGGGCTAGGGACGGGCTGTGGTGTGCTGGGACGGGCTGTGGTTCGCTGGGACGGGCCATGGTAATCCGGGACGGGCTCTGGTAGGCCGGGACGGGCTGTGGTGGGCTGTGGTGAGTTGGGACGGGCTGTGGTCGACTGTGGTGGGCTGGGACGGGCTGCGGTGGGCTGGGACGGGATGTGGTGGACAGGGACGGGCTGTGGTGGGTGGGGACGTGCTGTGGTGGGCTGGGACGGGCTGGGACGGTCTGTAGTGGGCTGTGGTGGGCTGGCACGGTGTGGGACGGGATGTGGTGAGCTGGGACGGGCTGTGGGCTGGGACGGGCTGGGACGGGCCGTGGTGGGCCGGGACGGGCCGTGGTGGGCCGGGACGGGCTGTGGTAAGCCGGGATGGGCTCTGGTGGGCCGGGACGGGCTGTGGTGGGCTGTGGTGGGTTGGGACTGGCTGTGGTGGGCTGTGGTGGGCCGTGGTGGGCTGGGACCGGCTGCGGTGGGTTGTGGTGGGCTGGAATGGGCTGGGATGGGCTGTGGTGGGTGTGGTGGACTGGGACGCGCTGTGGTGAGCTGAGACGGGCTGTGGTGGGCTGGGATTTGCTGGGACGGCTGGAAAGGGCTGTGGTGGGCTGGGACGGGCTGTGGTGGGCTGGGACGGGCTGCGGTGGGCTGGGACGGGCTGGGACGGGCTGGGACGGGCTGCGGTGGGCTGGGACGGGCTGCGGTGGGCCGGGACGGGCCGTGGTGGGCCGGGCCGGGCCGTGGTGGGCCGGGACGGGCCGTGGTGGGCCGGGAACGGCCGTGGTGGGCCGGGACGGGCCGTGGTGGGCCAGGACGGGCCTTGGTGGGCCGGGACGGGCTGTGTTTGGCTGGGACAGGCTGTGGTGGGCTGGGACGGGCCGTGGTGGGACGGGCCGGGCCGTGGTGGGCTGGGACGGGCCGTGGCGGGCTGGGACGGGTTGGGGAGGACTGGGACGAACTGTGGTCGTCTGTGGTGGGCTGTGACGGGCTGTTGTGGGCCGGGACGGGCTGTGGTGGGCTGGGACGAGCTGGGACGGGCTGTGGTGGGCTGGGACGAGCTGGGACGGGCTGGCACGGGCTGTGGTGGGCTGGGACGGGCTGTGGTGGGCTGGGACGGGCTGTGGTGGGCTGGGACGGGCTGGGACGGGCTGTGGTGGGCTGGGAAGGGCCGTGGTGGGCTGAGGTGGGCCATGGTGGGCTGCGACGGACCGTGGTTGGCCGGGACGGACCGCTGTGGGCCGTGGTGGGCCGCGACGGGCTGTGGTGGGCCGCTACGAGCCGTGGCGGGCTTGTTCGGGCCGTGGTGGGCTTGTTCAGGCCGTGGTGGGCTTGGTCGGGCCGTGGTGGGCTGGGACGGGCCGTGGTGGGCTGTGGTGGGCTGTGGTGGTCTGGGACGGGCTGTGGTGGGCTGTGGTAGGTTCTGGTGAGCTTGAGACGGGCTGTGGTGGTCTGGGATGGGCTGGGATGGGCTGTAATGGGCGGGGACGGCCTTTTGGTGGGCTGGGACGGGCTGTGGTGGGCTGGGACGGGCTGGGACGGGCTGTGGTGGGCTGGGACGGGCTAGTGGTGGGCTGGGACGGGCCGTGGTGGGCTGAGACGGGCCGTGGTGAGCTGGGACGGGCTGTGGTGCTCAGGGACGGGCTGTGGTGCTCAGGGACGGGCTGTGGTGGGCTGGGACGGGCTGTGGTGGGCTGGGACGGGCCGTGGTGGGCTGGGACGGGCTGTGGTGGGCTGGGATGGGCTGTGGTGGGCTGTGGTGGGCTGGGACGAGTTGTACTGGGCTGGGACAGACTGTGGTGGGCTGTGGTGGGCTGGGAAGGGCTGTGGTGGTTTGGGACGGGCTGTGGTGGTCTGTGGTGGGCTGGGACGGGCTGTGGTGGGCTGGGACGGGCCGTGGTGGGCTGGGACGGCCTGTGGTCAGTTGTCGTGGGCTGGGACGGGCCGTGGTGGCTTGGGACGGACTCTGGTGGGCCGGGACAAGCTCTGGTGGCCTCTGACAGGCTGTGACGGGCTGTGGTGTGCTGTATTGGGCTGTGGTGGGCTGGGACGGGCTGGGTGGGCTGTGGTGGCCTGTGGTGGGCTGGGACGAGTTGTAGTGGGCCGGAACGGGCTGTGGTGGGCTGTGGTAAGCTGGGACGGGCTCTGGTGGGCTGGGACGGGCTGTGGTGTGCTGTGGTGGGCGGGGACGGGCTGTGGTGGGCTGAGACGGGCTGTGGTGGGCTGTGGTGGGCTGGGACGGGCTGTGGTGGGCTGGGATGGGCCGTGGTGGGCTGGGACGGGCTGTGGTGCTCAGGGACGGGCTGTGGTGGGCTGGGACGGGCTGTGGTGGGCTGTGGTGGGCTGAGACGAGTTGTAGTGGGCCGGGACGGACTGTGGTGGGCTGTGGTGGGCTGGGACGGGCTGTGGTGGGCTGGGACGGGCTGTGGTGGGCTGGGACGGGCTGTGGTGGGCTCTGGTGGGCTCTGGTGGGCTGGGACGGGCTGTCGTGGGCTGGGACGGGCTGGGAGGGGCCGTGGTTGGCTGGGACGGGTTGGGATAGGCTGCAGTGGGCCGTGGTGTGCTGTGGTGGGCCGTGGTGGGCTGGGATAGGCTGTGGTGGGCTGTGGTGGGCTTTCGTGGGCCGTGGTGGGCTGGGACGGGCTGTGGTGGGCTGTGGTGGGCTGGGTGGGCTCTGGGGGTCTGGGACAGGCTTGGACGAGCTGGGACAGGCTGGGACAGGCTGTGGTGGGCTGACACGGGCTGGGAGGGGCTGGGACGGGCTGTGGTGGGCTGGGACGGTCTGTGGTGGGCTCTGGTGGACTGGGAAGGGCCGTGGTGGGCCGTGGTGTGCTCTGGTGGGCCATGGTGGACCGTGGTTGGCCGTGGTGGGCCAGGACAGGCCGTGGTTAGCCGTGGTGGGCTGAAACAGGCTGGGACGGGCTCTGGTGGGCTGGGACGGGCTGTGGTGGGCTGGGACGGGCTGTGGTCGTCTGGGACGGGCTGTGGTCGTCTGGGACGGGTTGTGGTGAGCTGAGACGGGCCGTGGTGGGCTGAGACGGGCCGTGGTTGGCTGAGACGGGCCGTGGTGGGCTGGGACGGGCTGGTACTTGCTGTGGTGGGCTGTTACAGGCTGTGGTGTGCTGTGAGAGGCTGTGGTGGTCTGGGACGAGCTGGGACAGGCTGTGGTGGGCTGGGACGGGCTGTGGTGGGCTGGGACGGGCTGTGGTGGGCTGGGACGGGCTGTAGTGGTCTGTGACAAGCTCTTGTGGGCTGTGGTGGGCTGGGACGAGCTGTGGTGGGCTCTGGTGGGCTCTGGTGGGCTGGGACGGGCTGTCGTGGGCTGGGACGGGCCGTGGTGGGCTGGGACGGGTTGGGATAGGCTGCGGTGGGCCGTGGTGTGCTGTGGTGGGCCGTGGTGGGGTGGGATAGGCTGTGGTGAGCTGAGACGGGCTCTGGAGGTCTGTGGTGGGCTAGGACGGCTTGTGGTGGGCTGGGACGGGCTGTGGTGGGCTTTCGTGGGCCGTGGTGGGCTGGGACGGGCTGTGGTGGGTTGGGACGGGCTGGGACGGGCTGGGACGGGCAGTGGTGGCCTGGGACGGGCAGTGGTGGGCTGAGACGGGCTGGGAGGGGCTGGGACGGTCTGGTGTGGGCTGTGGTAAGCTGGGACGGGCTGTGGTGGGCTGTGATGGGCTGGGATGGGCTGTCGTGGGCTGGGAAGGGCTGTGGTGGGCTGTGGTGGGCTGTGGTGTGTTGTGACGGGTTGGCACGTGCTGGGTCGGGCCGTGATGGGCTGGGATGGGCTGTGGTGGGCTGTGGTGGGCTGCGACGGGCTGTGGTGGGCTGGGACGGGCTGTGGTGGGTTGGGACGGGCTGGGACGGGCTGTGGTGGGCTGGGACGGGCAGTGGTGGGCTGGGACGGTCTGTGGTGGGCTGGGACGGTCTGGTGTGGGCTGTGGTAAGCTGGGACGGGCTGTGGTGGGCTGTGATGGGCTGTGGTGGGCTGTGGTGTGCTGGGACGGGCTTTGGTGCGTTGGGACGGGCTGGGACGGGCAGTGGTGGACTGGGACGGGCAGTGGTGGGCTGGGACGGGCAGTGGTGGGCTGGGACGGGCTGTGGTGGGCTGGGACGGTCTGTGGTGGGCTGTGGTAAGCTGGGACGGGCTGTGGTGGGCTGTGGTGGGCTGTGGTGTGCTGGGACGGGCTGTGGTGGGCCGGGACGGGCCGTGGTGGGCTGTGGTGCGCCGTGTTTATCTGGGACGAGCTGTGGTGGGCCATGGCGGGCCGTGGTGGGCTGGGACGGGCCGTGGTTTGCCGTGGTGGGCTGAAACAGGCTGTGGTGACCTGTGGTGGGCTGTGGTGACCGGTGGTGGGCTGTGGTGACCTGTGGTGGGCTGTGGTGTGCTGGGACGGGCTGTGGTGGGCCGGGACGGGCCGTGGTGGGCTGTGGTGACCGCTGGTGGGCTGTGGTGACCGGTGGTGGGCTGTGGTGGGCTGGGACGGGTTGCGGTGGGCTGGGACGGGTTGTGGTGGCCTAGGACGGGCTGCGGTGGGCTGGGACGGGCTGCGGTGGGCTGGGATAAGCTGTGTTGGGCTGCGACGGGCTGTGGTAGGCTGGGATGAGCTGTGGAGGGTTGGGACGGGCTGTGGAGGGTTGTGGAGGGCTGTGCTGGGCTTGGACAGGCTGTGGTTGGCTGAGATGGGCCGTGGTGGTCCGTGGTGGGCTGGGACGGGCCGTGATGGGCTAGGACGGGCTGTGGTGAACTGTGGTGGGCTGTGATGGGCCGTGGTGGGCTGGGACGGGCCGTGGTGGGCTGGGACGGGCCGTGGTAGGCTGGGACGGGCCGTGGTGGGCTGGGACAATCTGTGGTGGGCTCTGGTGGACTGGGAAGGGCCGTGGTGGGCCGTGGTGTGCTCTGGTGGGCCATGGTGGACCGTGGTTGGCCGTGGTGGGCCAGGACAGGCCGTGGTTAGCCGTGGTGGGCTGAAACAGGCTGGGACGGGCTCTGGTGGGCTGGGACGGGCTCTGGTGGGCTGGGACGGGCTGTGGTGGGCTGGGACGGGCTGTGGTGGGCTGTGGTGGGCTGGGACGGGCTGTGGTCGTCTGGGACGGGTTGTGGTGAGCTGAGACGGGCCGTGGTGGGCTGAGACGGGCCGTGGTTGGCTGAGACGGGCCGTGGTGGGCTGGGACGGGCTGGTACTTGCTGTGGTGGGCTGTTACAGGCTGTGGTGTGCTGTGAGAGGCTGTGGTGGTCTGGGACGAGCTGGGATGGGCTGTGGTGGGCTGGGACGGGCTGTGGTGGGCTGGGACGGGCTGTGGTGGGCTGGGACGGGCTGTGGTGGGCTGGGACGGGCTGTAGTGGTCTGTGACAAGCTCTTGTGGGCTGTGGTGGGCTGGGACGAGCTGTGGTGGGCTCTGGTGGGCTCTGGTGGGCTGGGACGGGCTGTCGTGGGCTGGGACGGGCCGTGGTGGGCTGGGACGGGCCGTGGTGGGCTGGGACGGGTTGGGATAGGCTGCGCTGGGCCGTGGTGTGCTGTGGTGGGCCGTGGTGGGGTGGGATAGGCTGTGGTGAGCTGAGACGGGCTCTGGAGGTCTGTGGTGGGCTAGGACGGCTTGTGGTGGGCTGGGACGGGCTGTGGTGGGCTTTCGTGGGCCGTGGTGGGCTGGGACGGGCTGTGGTGGGCTGGGACGGGCTGCGGTGGGTTGTGGAGAGCTGGGACGGGCTGTGACGGGCTGTGGTGGGCTGCGACGGGCTCTGGGGGTCTGGGACATGCTTGGACGAGCTGGGACAGGCTGGGACAGGCTGTGGTGGGCTGAGACGGGCTGTGGTGGGCTGTGGTGGGCTGGGACGGGCCGTGGTGGGCTGGGATGGGCCGTGGTGGGCTGGGACGGGCTGTGGTGCTCAGGGACGGGCTGTGGTGGGCTGGGACGGGCTGTGGTGGGCTGTGGTGGGCTGAGACGAGTTGTAGTGGGCCGGGACGGACTGTGGTGGGCTGTGGTGGGCTGGGACGGGCTGTGGTGGGCTGGGACGGGCTGTGGTGGGCTGGGACGGGCTGTGGTGGGCTCTGGTGGGCTCTGGTGGGCTGGGACGGGCTGTCGTGGGCTGGGACGGGCTGGGAGGGGCCGTGGTTGGCTGGGACGGGCCGTGGTGGGCTGGGACGGGCCGTGGTGGGCTGGGACGGGTTGGGATAGGCTGCAGTGGGCCGTGGTGTGCTGTGGTGGGCCGTGGTGGGCTGGGATAGGCTGTGGTGGGCTGTGGTGGGCTTTCGTGGGCCGTGGTGGGCTGGGACGGGCTGTGGTGGGCTGTGGTGGGCTGGGTGGGCTCTGGGGGTCTGGGACAGGCTTGGACGAGCTGGGACAGGTTGGGACAGGCTGTGGTGGGCTGACACGGGCTGGGAGGGGCTGGGACGGGCTGTGGTGGGCTGGGACGGTCTGTGGTGGGCTCTGGTGGACTGGGAAGGGCCGTGGTGGGCCGTGGTGTGCTCTGGTGGGCCATGGTGGACCGTGGTTGGCCGTGGTGGGCCAGGACAGGCCGTGGTTAGCCGTGGTGGGCTGAAACAGGCTGGGACGGGCTCTGGTGGGCTGGGACGGGCTGTGGTGGGCTGGGACGGGCTGTGGTCGTCTGGGACGGGTTGTGGTGAGCTGAGACGGGCCGTGGTGGGCTGAGACGGGCCGTGGTTGGCTGAGACGGGCCGTGGTGGGCTGGGACGGGCTGGTACTTGCTGTGGTGGGCTGTTACAGGCTGTGGTGTGCTGTGAGAGGCTGTGGTGGTCTGGGACGAGCTGGGACGGGCTGTGGTGGGCTGGGACGGGCTGTGGTGGGCTGGGACGGGCTGTGGTGGGCTGGGACGGGCTGTAGTGGTCTGTGACAAGCTCTTGTGGGCTGTGGTGGGCTGGGACGAGCTGTGGTGGGCTCTGGTGGGCTCTGGTGGGCTGGGACGGGCTGTCGTGGGCTGGGACGGGCCGTGGTGGGCTGGGACGGGTTGGGATAGGCTGCGGTGGGCCGTGGTGTGCTGTGGTGGGCCGTGGTGGGGTGGGATAGGCTGTGGTGAGCTGAGACGGGCTCTGGAGGTCTGTGGTGGGCTAGGACGGCTTGTGGTGGGCTGGGACGGGCTGTGGTGGGCTTTCGTGGGCCGTGGTGGGCTGGGACGGGCTGTGGTGGGTTGGGACGGGCTGGGACGGGCTGGGACGGGCAGTGGTGGCCTGGGACGGGCAGTGGTGGGCTGAGACGGGCTGGGAGGGGCTGGGACGGTCTGGTGTGGGCTGTGGTAAGCTGGGACGGGCTGTGGTGGGCTGTGATGGGCTGGGATGGGCTGTCGTGGGCTGGGAAGGGCTGTGGTGGGCTGTGGTGGGCTGTGGTGTGTTGTGACGGGTTGGCACGTGCTGGGTCGGGCCGTGATGGGCTGGGATGGGCTGTGGTGGGCTGTGGTGGGCTGCGACGGGCTGTGGTGGGCTGGGACGGGCTGTGGTGGGTTGGGACGGGCTGGGACGGGCTGTGGTGGGCTGGGACGGGCTGTGGTGGGCTGGGACGGTCTGTGGTGGGCTGGGACGGTCTGGTGTGGGCTGTGGTAAGCTGGGACGGGCTGTGGTGGGCTGTGATGGGCTGTGGTGGGCTGTGGTGTGCTGGGACGGGCTTTGGTGCGTTGGGACGGGCTGGGACGGGCTGGGACGGGCAGTGGTGGGCTGGGACGGGCAGTGGTGGGCTGGGACGGGCAGTGGTGGGCTGGGACGGTCTGTGGTGGGCTGGGACGGTCTGTGGTGGGCTGTGGTAAGCTGGGACGGGCTGTGGTGGGCTGTGGTGGTCTGTGGTGTGCTGGGACGGGCTGTGGTGGGCCGGGACGGGCCGTGGTGGGCTGTGGTGCGCCGTGTTTATCTGGGACGAGCTGTGGTGGGCCATGGCGGGCCGTGGTGGGCTGGGACGGGCCGTGGTTTGCCGTGGTGGGCTGAAACAGGCTGTGGTGACCTGTGGTGGGCTGTGGTGACCGGTGGTGGGCTGTGGTGACCTGTGGTGGGCTGTGGTGTGCTGGGACGGGCTGTGGTGGGCCGGGACGGGCCGTGGTGGGCTGTGGTGACCGCTGGTGGGCTGTGGTGACCGGTGGTGGGCTGTGGTGGGCTGGGACGGGTTGCGGTGGGCTGGGACGGGTTGTGGTGGCCTAGGACGGGCTGCGGTGGGCTGGGACGGGCTGCGGTGGGCTGGGATAAGCTGTGTTGGGCTGCGACGGGCTGTGGTAGGCTGGGATGAGCTGTGGAGGGTTGGGACGGGCTGTGGAGGGTTGTGGAGGGCTGTGCTGGGCTTGGACAGGCTGTGGTTGGCTGAGATGGGCCGTGGTGGTCCGTGGTGGGCTGGGACGGGCCGTGCTGGGCTAGGACGGGCTGTGGTGAACTGTGGTGGGCTGTGATGGGCCGTGGTGGGCTGGGACGGGCCGTGGTGGGCTGGGACGGGCCGTGGTGGGCTGGGACGGGCCGTGGTGGGCTGGGACAGTCTGTGGTGGGCTCTGGTGGACTGGGAAGGGCCGTGGTGGGCCGTGGTGTGCTCTGGTGGGCCATGGTGGACCGTGGTTGGCCGTGGTGGGCCAGGACAGGCTGTGGTTAGCCGTGGTGGGCTGAAACAGGCTGGGACGGGCTGTGGTGGGCTGGGACGGGCTCTGGTGGGCTGGGACGGGCTGTGGTGGGCTGGGACGGGCTGTGGTGGGCTGTGGTGGGCTGGGACGGGCTGTGGTCGTCTGGGACGGGTTGTGGTGAGCTGAGACGGGCCGTGGTGGGCTGAGACGGGCCGTGGTTGGCTGAGACGGGCCGTGGTGGGCTGGGACGGGCTGGTACTTGCTGTGGTGGGCTGTTACAGGCTGTGGTGTGCTGTGAGAGGCTGTGGTGGTCTGGGACGAGCTGGGATGGGCTGTGGTGGGCTGGGACGGGCTGTGGTGGGCTGGGACGGGCTGTGGTGGGCTGGGACGGGCTGTGGTGGGCTGGGACGGGCTGTAGTGGTCTGTGACAAGCTCTTGTGGGCTGTGGTGGGCTGGGACGAGCTGTGGTGGGCTCTGGTGGGCTCTGGTGGGCTGGGACGGGCTGTCGTGGGCTGGGACGGGCCGTGGTGGGCTGGGACGGGCCGTGGTGGGCTGGGACGGGTTGGGATAGGCTGCGCTGGGCCGTGGTGTGCTGTGGTGGGCCGTGGTGGGGTGGGATAGGCTGTGGTGAGCTGAGACGGGCTCTGGAGGTCTGTGGTGGGCTAGGACGGCTTGTGGTGGGCTGGGACGGGCTGTGGTGGGCTTTCGTGGGCCGTGGTGGGCTGGGACGGGCTGTGGTGGGCTGGGACGGGCTGCGGTGGGTTGTGGAGAGCTGGGACGGGCTGTGACGGGCTGTGGTGGGCTGCGACGGGCTCTGGGGGTCTGGGACAGGCTTGGACGAGCTGGGACAGGCTGGGACAGGCTGTGGTGGGCTGAGACGGGCTGGGAGGGGCTGGGACGGGCTGTGGTGGGCTGGGACGGTCTGTGGTGGGCTGTGGTAAGCTGGGACGGGCTGTGGTGGGCTGTGGTGGGCTGTGGTGTGCTGGGACGGGCTGTGGTGGGCCGGGACGGGCCGTGGTGGGCTGTGGTGCGCCTTGTTTATCTGGGACGAGCTGTGGTGGGCCATGGCAGGCCTTGGTGGGCTGGGACGGGCCGTGGTTTGCCGTGGTGGGCTGAAACAGGCTGTGGTGACCTGTGTTGGGCTGTGGTGACCGGTGGTGGGCTGTGGTGACCTGTGGTGGGCTGGGACGGGTTGCGGTGGGCTGGGACGGGTTTCGGTGGGCTGGGATAAGCTGTGTTGGGCTGCGACGGGCTGTGGTGGGCTGGGATGAGCTGTGGAGGGTTGGGACGGGCTGTGGAGGGTTGTGGAGGGCTGTGCTGGGCTTGGACAGGCTGTGGTGGGCTGAGATGGGCCGTGGTGGTCCGTGGTGGGCTGGGACGGGCCGTGCTGGGCTAGGACGGGCTGTGGTGAACTGTGGTGGGCTGTGATGGGCCGTGGTGGGCTGGGACGGGCCGTGGTGGGCTAGGACGGGCTGTGGTGAACTGTGGTGGGCTGTGATGGGCCGTGGTGGGCTGGGACGGGCCGTGGTGGGCTGGGACGAGCCGTGGTGGGCTGGGGTGGGCCGTGGTGGGCTGGGACGGGCCGTGGTGGGCTGGGACAGGCTGTGGTGGCCTGTGGTGGACTGGGAAGGGCAGTGGTGGGCCGTGGTGTGCTCTGGTGGGCCATGGTGGACCGTGGTTGGCCGTGGTGGGCCGGGACAGGCCGTGGTTAGCCGTGGTGGGCTGAAACAGGCTGGGACGGGCTCTGGTGGGCTGGGACGGGCTGTGGTGGGCTGGGACGGGCTGTGGTGGGCTGGGACGGGCTGTGGTGGGCTGTGGTGGGCTGGGACGGGCTGTGGTCGTCTGGGACGGGTTGTGGTGAGCTGAGACCGGCTGTGGTGGGCTGAGACGGGCTGGTACTTGCTGTGGTGGGCTGTTACGGGCTGTGGTGTGCTGTGAGAGGCTGTGGTGGTCTGGAACGAGCTGGGACGGGCTGTGGTGGGCTGGGACGTTGCTGTGGTGGGCTGGGACGGGCTGTGGTGGGCTGGGACGGGCTGTGGTGGGCCGTAGTTGGCTGTGGTGGGCTGGGACAGGCTGTGGTGGTCTGTGCAAGCTCTTGTGGGCTGTGGGGGGCTGGGACGGGCTGTGGTGGGCTGGGACGGGCTGTGGTGGGCTGGGACGGGCTGTGGTGGGCTGGGACGGGCTGTGGTGGGCTGGGACGGGCTGTGGTGGGCCGTAGTTGGCTGTGGTGGGCTGGGACGGGCTGTGGTGGTCTGTGCAAGCTCTTATGGGCTGTGGGGGGCTGGGATGAGCTGTGGTGGGCTCTGGTGGGCTCTGGTGGGCTGGGACGGGCTGTCGTGGGCTGGGACGGGCTGGGACGGGCCGTGGTGGGCTGGGACTGGCCGTGGTGGGCTGGTACGGGCCGTGGCGGGCTGCGGTGGGCTGGGACGGGCTGTGGTGGGCTGGGACGACCTCTGGTGGGCTGGGACGGGCTGTGACGGGCTGTGGTGGGCTGTGGTAAGCTGGGACGGGCTCAGGTGGGTTGGGGCAGGCTGTGGTGCGCTGTGGTTGGCTGGGACGGGCTGTGGTGGGCGGGGACGGGCTTTGGTGGGTTAGTGGTGGGCTGGGACGACCTCTTGTGGTCTGGGACGGGCTGTGGTGGGCTGTGGTGAGCTGGGACGGGCTCTGGTGGGTTGGCACGGGGCGTGGTGGGCTGTGGTGGGCTGGGACGGGCTGTGGTGGGCTGGGACGGGCTCTGGTGGTCTGGGACATACTGTGGTGGGCTGGGACGGGCTGTGGTGCTCTGTGGTGGGTTGGGACGTGCTGTGGTGGACCGTGGTGGGCTTGGATGGGCCGTGGTGGG
Source organism: Falco biarmicus (assembly GCF_023638135.1). Taxonomy (NCBI): domain Eukaryota; kingdom Metazoa; phylum Chordata; class Aves; order Falconiformes; family Falconidae; genus Falco; species Falco biarmicus. Next base: position 334,143 of record NW_026612024.1, on the reverse strand, counting down.
CTTGGATGGGCCGTGGTGGGCTGTGGTCTGCCGTGGTGGGCTATGGTCGGCCGTGGTGGGCTGTGGTGGGCTGTGGTCGGTTTTGGTGGGCTGGGACGGGCTGTGGTGGGCTGAGATGGGATGTGGTGGTCTGGGACAGGCTGTAATGGGCTGGGATGGGCTGTGGTGCGCCTTGGTGGGCTGTGTTGGGCCCGGATGGGCCGTGGTGGGCTGTGGTGGGCCGTGGTTGGCTGGGACGGGCTGTGGTGGGCTGGGACGGGCCGTGGTTGGCTGGGACGGGCTGTGGTGGGCTGTGGTGTGATGGGACGGGCTGTGGTGGGCTGGGATCGGCTGGGATAGGCTGTGGTTGGTTCTGGTGGGCTGGGAAGAGCTGTGGTGGTCTGGGACAAGCTGTGGTGGGCTGTGGTGGGCTGGGACGGGCTGTGGTGGGCTGGGACGGGCTGTGGTGGCCTGGGACGTGCTGTGGTGGGCTGGGACGGGCTTTGGTGGGCTGTGGTGGGCTGTGGTGTGTTGTGACGGGTTGGCACGGGCTGGGTCGGGCCGTGGTGGGCTGGGATGGTCTGCGGTGGGCTGGGACTGGCTGTGGTGGGTTGGGACAGGCTGGGACGGCCTGGGACGGGCAGTGGTGGCCTGGGACGGGCAGTGGTGGCCTGGGACGGGCAGTGGTGGGCTGGGACTGCCAGTGGTGGGCTGGGACGGGCTGTGGTGGGCTGGGACGGTCTGGTGTGGGCTGTGGTAAGCTGGGACAGGCTGTGGTGGGCTGTGATGGGCTGTGGTGGGCTGTGGTGTGCTGGGACGGGCTTTGGAGGGTTGGGACGGGCTGGGACGGGCTGGGACGGGCAGTGGTGGGCTGGGACGGGCCGTGGTGGGCTGGGACGGTCTGTGGTGGGCTGTGGTAAGCTGGGACGGGCTGTGGTGGGCTGTGGTCGGCCGTGGTGGGCTGTGGTGGGCTGTGGTCGGTTGTGGTGGGCTGGGACGGGCTGTGGTGGGCTGAGATGGGATGTGGTGGTCTGGGACAGGCTGTAATGGGCTGGGATGGGCTGTGGTGCGCCTTGGTGGGCTGTGTTGGGCCCGGATGGGCCGTGGTGGGCTGTGGTGGGCCGTGGTTGTCTGGGACGGGCTGTGGTGGGCTGGGACGGGCCGTGGTTGGCTGGGACGGGCTGTGGTGGGCTGTGGTGTGATGGGACGGGCTGTGGTGGGCTGGGATCGGCTGGGATAGGCTGTGGTTGGTTCTGGTGGGCTGGGAAGAGCTGTGGTGGTCTGGGACAAGCTGTGGTGGGCTGTGGTGGGCTGGGACGGGCTGTGGTGGGCTGGGACGGGCTGTGGTGGCCTGGGACGTGCTGTGGTGGGCTGGGACGGGCTTTGGTGGGCTGTGGTGGGCTGTGGTGTGTTGTGACGGGTTGGCACGGGCTGGGTCGGGCCGTGGTGGGCTGGGATGGGCTGCGGTGGGCTGGGACGGGCTGTGGTGGGTTGGGACAGGCTGGGACGGGCTGGGACGGGCAGTGGTGGCCTGGGACGGGCAGTGGTGGGCTGGGACTGCCAGTGGTGGGCTGGGACGGGCTGTGGTGGGCTGGGACGGTCTGGTGTGGGCTGTGGTAAGCTGGGACAGGCTGTGGTGGGCTGTGATGGGCTGTGGTGGGCTGTGGTGTGCTGGGACGGGCTTTGGAGGGTTGGGACGGGCTGGGACGGGCTGGGACGGGCAGTGGTGGGCTGGGACGGGCCGTGGTGGGCTGGGACGGTCTGTGGTGGGCTGTGGTAAGCTGGGACGGGCTGTGGTGGGCTGTGATGGGCTGTGGTGGGCTGTGGTGTGCTGGGACGGGTTGCGGTTTGGCTGGGACGGGTTTCGGTGGGCTAGGACGGGCTGCGGTGGGCTGGGACGGGCTGCGGTGGGCTGGGATAAGCTGTGTTGGGCTGTGACGGGCTGTGGTAGGCTGGGATGAGCTGTGGAGGGTTGGGACGGGCTGTGGAGGGTTGTGGAGGGCTGTGCTGGGCTTGGACAGGCTGTGGTGGGCTGAGATGGGCCGTGGTGGTCCGTGGTGGGCTGGGACGGGCCGTGCTGGGCTAGGACGGGCTGTGGTGAACTGTGGTGGGCTCTGATGGGCCTTGGTGGGCTGGGACGGGCCGTGGTGGGCTGGGACGGGCCGTGGTGGGCTGGGACGGGCCGTGGTGGGCTGGGACAGGCTGTGGTGGGCTGTGGTGGACTGAGAAGGGCCGTGGTGGGCCGTGGTGTGCTCTGGTGGGCCATGGTGGACCGTGGTTGGCCGTGGTGGGCCGGGACAGGCTGGGACGGGCTGTGGTGTTCTGGGACGGGCTGTGGTGGGCTGTGGTGGGCTGGGACGGGCTGTGGTCGTCTGGGACGGGTTGTGGTGAGCTGAGACGGGCCGTGGTGGGCTGGGACGGGCTGTGGTGGGCTGTGGTGGGCTGGGACGGGCTGTGGTCCTCTGGGACGGGTTGTGGTGAGCTGAGACGGGCCGTGGTGGGCTGAGACGGGCCGTGGTGGGCTGGGACGGGCTGGTACTTGCTGTGGTGGGCTGTTACGGGCTGTGGTGTGCTGTGAGAGGCTGTGGTGGTCTGGGACGAGCTGGGACGGGCTGTGGTGGGCTGGGACGGGCTGCGGTGGGCTGGGACGGGCTGTGGTGGGCCGTAGTGTGCTGTGGTGGGCTGGGAAGGGGCTGGGGTGAACTGTGGTGGGCTGTGATGGGCCGTGGTGGGCTGGGACGGGCCGTGGTGGGCTGGGACGGGCCGTGGTGGGCTGGGACGGGCCGTGGTGGGCTGTGGTGGAGTGGGAAGGGCCGTTGTGGGCCGTGGTGGGCCATGGTGGACCGTGGTTGGCCGTGGTGGGCCGGGACAGGCCGTGGTTAGCCGTGCTGGGCTGAAACAGGCTGGGACGGGCTCTGGTGGGCTGGGACGGGATGTGGTAGGCTGGGACGGGCCGTGGTAGGCTGGGACGGGCCGTGCTGGGCTGGGACGGGCTGTGGTGGGCTGTGGTGGGTTGGGACGGGCTGTGGTCGTCTGGGACGGGTTGTGGTGAGCTGAGACGGGCCGTGGTGGGCTGACACGGGCCGTGGTGGGCTGAGACGGGCCGTGGTGGGCTAGGACGGGCTGGTACTTGCTGTGGTGGGCTGTTACGGGCTGTGGTGGGCTGGGACAGGCTGTGGTGGGCTGGGACGGGCTGTGGTGGGCTGGGACGGGCTGTGGTGGGCCGTAGTGGGCTGTGGTGGGCTGGGACGGGCTGTGGTGGTCTGTGACAAGCTCTTGTGGGCTGTGGTGGGCTGGGACGAGCTGTGGTGGGCTCTGGTGGGCTCTGGTGGGCTGGGACAGACTGTCGTGGGCTGGGACGGGCTGTCGTGGGCTGGGACGTGCTGGGACGGGCCGTGGTGGGCTGGGACGGGCCGTGGTGGGCTGGGACGGGCCGTGGTGGGCTGGGACGGGTTGGGATAGGCTGCGGTGTGCTGGGACGGGCTGTGGTGGGTTGTGGTGAGCTGAGACGGGCTGTGGTGAAATTGGACGGGCTGTGGTGGGCTGTGGTGTGCTGGGACATGCTGTGGTGAACTGGGAAGGGCTCTGGTGGTCTGGAATGGGCTGTGGTGGGCGGGGACGGGCTGTGGTGGGCTGGGACAGGCTCTGGTGCGCTGTGGTGGGCTGTGGTGTGCTATGGTGCGCTGTGGTGGGTTGTGGTGAGCTAGAACGGGTGGTAGTGGGCTGGGACGGGCTATAGTGGGCTGGGACGGGATTGTGGTGGGCTGGGACGGGCTCTGATGCTCTGCGGCGGCCGTGGTGGGCTGGGACGGGCTGTGGTGGGCTGGGACGGGCTGGGAAGGGCTGTGGTGGGTTGTGGTGAGCTGGGACGACCTCTGGTGGGCTGGGACGGGCTGTGACGGGCTGTGGTGGGCTGGGACGGGCTCTGGTGGGTTGGCACGGGGCGTGGTGGGCTGTGGTGGGCTGGGACGGGCTGTGGTGGGCGGGGGACGGGCTTTGGTGGGTTAGTGGTGGGCTGGGACGACCTCTTGTGGTCTGGGACGGGCTGTGGTGGGCTGTGGTGAGCTGGGACGGGCTCTGGTGGGTTGGCACGGGGCGTGGTGGGCTGTGGTGGGCTGGGACGGGCTGTGGTGGGCTGGGACGGGCTCTGGTGGTCTGGGACATACTGTGGTGGGCTGGGACGGGCTGGGACGGGCTGTGGTGCTCTGTGGTGGGCTGGGACGTGCCGTGGTGGACCGTGGTGGGCTTGGATGGGCCGTGGTGGGCTTGGATGGGCCGTGGTGGGCTGTGGTCTGCCGTGGTGGGCTGTAGTCGGCCGTGGTGGGCTGTGGTGGGCTGTGGTCAGTTGTGGTGGGCTGGGACGGGCTGTGGTGGGCTGGGACGGGCTGTGGTGGGCTGAGATGGGATGTGGTGGTCTGGGACAGGCTGTAATGGGCTGGGACGGGCTGTGGTGCGCCTTGGTGGGCTGTGTTGGGCCCGGATGGGCCGTGGTGGGCTGTGGTGGGCCGTGGTGGGCTGGGACGGGCTGTGGTTGGCTGGGACGGGCCGTGGTTGGCTGGGACGGGCTGTGGTGGGCTGTGGTGTGATGGGACGGGCTGTGGTGGGCTGGGATCGGCTGGGATAGGCTGTGGTTGGTTATGGTGGGCTGGGAAGAGCTGTGGTGGTCTGGGACAAGCTGTGGTGGGCTGTGGTGGGCTGGGACGGGCTGTGGTGGGCTGGGACGGGCTGTAGTGGGCTGAGGCGGGCTGTGGTGGGCTTCATGGGCTGTGGTGGTCTGTGGTGGTCTGTGGTGGCCTGGGACGTGCTGTGGTGGGCTGGGACGGGCTGTGGTGGGCTGTGGTGGGTTGGGACACGCTGTGGTGGGTAGGGACGGGCTGTGGTGTGTTGTGACGGGTTGGCACGGGCTGGGACGGGCCGTGGTGGGCTGGGATGGTCTGCGGTGGGCTGTGGTGGGCTGTGGTGGGCTGGGACGGGCTGTGGTGGCCTGGGACGGGCTGGGACGGGCTGGAACGGGCAGTGGTGGGCTGGGACGGGCAGTGGTGGGCTGGGACGGGCTGTGGTGGGCTGGGACGGGCAATGGTGGGCTGGGACGGGCAGTGGTGGGCTGGGACGGTCTGGTGTGGGCTGTGGTAAGCTGGGACGGGCTGTGGTGGGCTGTGATGGGCTGTGGTGTGCTGGGACGGGCTTTGGAGGGTTGGGACGGGCTGGGACGGGCTGGGACGGGCAGTGGTGGGCTGGGACGGGCAGTGGTGGGCTGGGACGGGCTGTGGTGGGCTGGGACGGTCTGTGGTGGGCTGGGACGGGCTGTGGTGGGCTGTGGAGGGCTGGGACGGGCTGTGGTGGGCTGGGACGGGCTGTGGTGGGCTGTGGTAAGCTGGGACGGGCTGTGGTGGGCCGGGACGGGCCGTGTTGGGCTGTGGTGCGCCTTGTTTAGCTGGGACGAGCTGTGGTGGGCCATGGCGGGCCGTGGTGGGCTGGGACTGGCCGTGGTTTGCCGTCGTGGGCTGAAACAGGCTGTGGTGACCGGTGGTGGGCTGTGGTGACCGGTGGTGGGCTGTGGTGACCTGTGGTGGGCTGTGGTGGTCTGGGACGGGTTGCGGTGGGCTGGGACGGGTTTCGGTGGGCTAGGACGGGCTGCGGTGGGCTGGGACGGGCTGCGGTGGGCTGGGATAAGCTGTGTTGGGCTGTGACGGGCTGTGGTAGGCTGGGATGAGCTGTGGAGGGTTGGGACGGGCTGTGGAGGGTTGTGGAGGGCTGTGCTGGGCTTGGACAGGCTGTGGTGGGCTGAGATGGGCCGTGGTGGTCCGTGGTGGGCTGGGACGGGCCGTGCTGGGCTAGGACGGGCTGTGGTGAACTGTGGTGGGCTGTGATGGGCCGTGGTGGGCTGGGACGGGCCGTGGTGGGCTGGGACGGGCCGTGGTGGGCTGGGACGGGCCGTGGTGGGCTGGGACAGGCTGTGGTGGGCTGTGGTGGACTGAGAAGGGCCGTGGTGGGCCGTGGTGTGCTCTGGTGGGCCATGGTGGACCGTGGTTGGCCGTGGTGGGCCGGGACAGGCTGGGACGGGCTGTGGTGTTCTGGGACGGGCTGTGGTGGGCTGTGGTGGGCTGGGACGGGCTGTGGTCGTCTGGGACGGGTTGTGGTGAGCTGAGACGGGCCGTGGTGGGCTGGGACGGGCTGTGGTGGGCTGTGGTGGGCTGGGACGGGCTGTGGTCCTCTGGGACGGGTTGTGGTGAGCTGAGACGGGCCGTGGTGGGCTGAGACGGGCCGTGGTGGGCTGGGACGGGCTGGTACTTGCTGTGGTGGGCTGTTACGGGCTGTGGTGTGCTGTGAGAGGCTGTGGTGGTCTGGGACGAGCTGGGACGGGCTGTGGTGGGCTGGGACGGGCTGCGGTGGGCTGGGACGGGCTGTGGTGGGCCGTAGTGTGCTGTGGTGGGCTGGGACGGGCTGTGGTGAACTGTGGTGGGCTGTGATGGGCCGTGGTGGGCTGGGACGGGCCGTGGTGGGCTGGGACGGGCCGTGGTGGGCTGGGACGGGCCGTGGTGGGCTGTGGTGGAGTGGGAAGGGCCGTTGTGGGCCGTGGTGGGCCATGGTGGACCGTGGTTGGCCGTGGTGGGCCGGGACAGGCCGTGGTTAGCCGTGCTGGGCTGAAACAGGCTGGGACGGGCTCTGGTGGGCTGGGACGGGATGTGGTAGGCTGGGACGGGCCGTGGTAGGCTGGGACGGGCCGTGCTGGGCTGGGACGGGCTGTGGTGGGCTGTGGTGGGTTGGGACGGGCTGTGGTCGTCTGGGACGGGTTGTGGTGAGCTGAGACGGGCCGTGGTGGGCTTCATGGGCTGTGGTGGTCTGTGGTGGTCTGTGGTGGCCTGGGACGTGCTGTGGTGGGCTGGGACGGGCTGTGGTGGGCTGTGGTGGGTTGGGACACGCTGTGGTGGGTAGGGACGGGCTGTGGTGTGTTGTGACGGGTTGGCACGGGCTGGGACGGGCCGTGGTGGGCTGGGATGGTCTGCGGTGGGCTGTGGTGGGCTGTGGTGGGCTGGGACGGGCTGTGGTGGCCTGGGACGGGCTGGGACGGGCTGGAACGGGCAGTGGTGGGCTGGGACGGGCAGTGGTGGGCTGGGACGGGCTGTGGTGGGCTGGGACGGGCAATGGTGGGCTGGGACGGGCAGTGGTGGGCTGGGACGGTCTGGTGTGGGCTGTGGTAAGCTGGGACGGGCTGTGGTGGGCTGTGATGGGCTGTGGTGGGCTGTGATGGGCTGTGGTGTGCTGGGACGGGCTTTGGAGGGTTGGGACGGGCAGTGGTGGGCTGGGACGGGCAGTGGTGGGCTGGGACGGGCTGTGGTGGGCTGGGACGGTCTGTGGTGGGCTGGGACGGGCTGTGGTGGGCTGTGGAGGGCTGGGACGGGCTGTGGTGGGCTGGGACGGGCTGTGGTGGGCTGTGGTAAGCTGGGACGGGCTGTGGTGGGCCGGGACGGGCCGTGTTGGGCTGTGGTGCGCCTTGTTTAGCTGGGACGAGCTGTGGTGGGCCATGGCGGGCCGTGGTGGGCTGGGACTGGCCGTGGTTTGCCGTCGTGGGCTGAAACAGGCTGTGGTGACCGGTGGTGGGCTGTGGTGACCGGTGGTGGGCTGTGGTGACCTGTGGTGGGCTGTGGTGGTCTGGGACGGGTTGCGGTGGGCTGGGACGGGTTTCGGTGGGCTAGGACGGGCTGCGGTGGGCTGGGACGGGCTGCGGTGGGCTGGGATAAGCTGTGTTGGGCTGTGACGGGCTGTGGTAGGCTGGGATGAGCTGTGGAGGGTTGGGACGGGCTGTGGAGGGTTGTGGAGGGCTGTGCTGGGCTTGGACAGGCTGTGGTGGGCTGAGATGGGCCGTGGTGGTCCGTGGTGGGCTGGGACGGGCCGTGCTGGGCTAGGACGGGCTGTGGTGAACTGTGGTGGGCTGTGATGGGCCGTGTTGGGCTGGGACGGGCCGTGGTGGGCTGGGACGGGCCGTGGTGGGCTGGGACGGGCCGTGGTGGGCTGGGACAGGCTGTGGTGGGCTGTGGTGGACTGAGAAGGGCCGTGGTGGGCCGTGGTGTGCTCTGGTGGGCCATGGTGGACCGTGGTTGGCCGTGGTGGGCCGGGACAGGCTGGGACGGGCTGTGGTGTTCTGGGACGGGCTGTGGTGGGCTGTGGTGGGCTGGGACGGGCTGTGGTCGTCTGGGACGGGTTGTGGTGAGCTGAGACGGGCCGTGGTGGGCTGGGACGGGCTGTGGTGGGCTGTGGTGGGCTGGGACGGGCTGTGGTCCTCTGGGACGGGTTGTGGTGAGCTGAGACGGGCCGTGGTGGGCTGAGACGGGCCGTGGTGGGCTGGGACGGGCTGGTACTTGCTGTGGTGGGCTGTTACGGGCTGTGGTGTGCTGTGAGAGGCTGTGGTGGTCTGGGACGAGCTGGGACGGGCTGTGGTGGGCTGGGACGGGCTGCGGTGGGCTGGGACGGGCTGTGGTGGGCCGTAGTGTGCTGTGGTGGGCTGGGACGGGCTGTGGTGGGCTGGGACGGGCCGTGGTGGGCTGGGGTGGGCTGGGACGGGCCGTGGTGGGCTGGGACGGGCCGTGGTGGGCTGGGACGGGCCGTGGTGGGCTGTGGTGGAGTGGGAAGGGCCGTTGTGGGCCGTGGTGGGCCATGGTGGACCGTGGTTGGCCGTGGTGGGCCGGGACAGGCCGTGGTTAGCCGTGCTGGGCTGAAACAGGCTGGGACGGGCTCTGGTGGGCTGGGACGGGATGTGGTAGGCTGGGACGGGCCGTGGTAGGCTGGGACGGGCCGTGCTGGGCTGGGACGGGCTGTGGTGGGCTGTGGTGGGTTGGGACGGGCTGTGGTCGTCTGGGACGGGTTGTGGTGAGCTGAGACGGGCCGTGGTGGGCTGACACGGGCCGTGGTGGGCTGAGACGGGCCGTGGTGGGCTAGGACGGGCTGGTACTTGCTGTGGTGGGCTGTTACGGGCTGTGGTGGGCTGGGACAGGCTGTGGTGGGCTGGGACGGGCTGTGGTGGTCTGTGACAAGCTCTTGTGGGCTGTGGTGGGCTGGGACGAGCTGTGGTGGGCTCTGGTGGGCTCTGGTGGGCTGGGAACGACTGTCGTGGGCTGGGACGGGCTGTCGTGGGCTGGGACGTGCTGGGACGGGCCGTGGTGGGCTGGGACGGGCCGTGGTGGGCTGGGACGGGCCGTGGTGGGCTGGGACGGGTTGGGATAGGCTGCGGTGTGCTGGGACGGGCTGTGGTGGGTTGTGGTGAGCTGAGACGGGCTGTGGTGAAATTGGACGGGCTGTGGTGGGCTGTGGTGTGCTGGGACATGCTGTGGTGAACTGGGAAGGGCTCTGGTGGTCTGGAATGGGCTGTGGTGGGCGGGGACGGGCTGTGGTGGGCTGGGACAGGCTCTGGTGCGCTGTGGTGGGCTGTGGTGTGCTATGGTGCGCTGTGGTGGGTTGTGGTGAGCTAGAACGGGTGGTAGTGGGCTGGGACGGGCTATAGTGGGCTGGGACGGGATTGTGGTGGGCTGGGACGGGCTCTGATGCTCTGCGGCGGCCGTGGTGGGCTGGGACGGGCTGTGGTGGGCTGGGACGGGCTGGGAAGGGCTGTGGTGGGTTGTGGTGAGCTGGGACGACCTCTGGTGGGCTGGGACGGGCTGTGACGGGCTGTGGTGGGCTGGGACGGGCTCTGGTGGGTTGGCACGGGGCGTGGTGGGCTGTGGTGGGCTGGGACGGGCTGTGGTGGGCGGGGACGGGCTTTGGTGGGTTAGTGGTGGGCTGGGACGACCTCTTGTGGTCTGGGACGGGCTGTGGTGGGCTGTGGTGAGCTGGGACGGGCTCTGGTGGGTTGGCACGGGGCGTGGTGGGCTGTGGTGGGCTGGGACGGGCTGTGGTGGGCTGGGACGGGCTCTGGTGGTCTGGGACATACTGTGGTGGGCTGGGACGGGCTGGGACGGGCTGTGGTGCTCTGTGGTGGGCTGGGACGTGCCGTGGTGGACCGTGGTGGGCTTGGATGGGCCGTGGTGGGCTTGGATGGGCCGTGGTGGGCTTGGATGGGCCGTGGTGGGCTGTGGTCTGCCGTGGTGGGCTGTAGTCGGCCGTGGTGGGCTGTGGTGGGCTGTGGTCAGTTGTGGTGGGCTGGGACGGGCTGTGGTGGGCTGGGACGGGCTGTGGTGGGCTGAGATGGGATGTGGTGGTCTGGGACAGGCTGTAATGGGCTGGGACGGGCTGTGGTGCGCCTTGGTGGGCTGTGTTGGGCCCGGATGGGCCGTGGTGGGCTGTGGTGGGCCGTGGTGGGCTGGGACGGGCTGTGGTTGGCTGGGACGGGCCGTGGTTGGCTGGGACGGGCTGTGGTGGGCTGTGGTGTGATGGGACGGGCTGTGGTGGGCTGGGATCGGCTGGGATAGGCTGTGGTTGGTTATGGTGGGCTGGGAAGAGCTGTGGTGGTCTGGGACAAGCTGTGGTGGGCTGTGGTGGGCTGGGACGGGCTGTGGTGGGCTGGGACGGGCTGTAGTGGGCTGAGGCGGGCTGTGGTGGGCTTCATGGGCTGTGGTGGTCTGTGGTGGTCTGTGGTGGCCTGGGACGTGCTGTGGTGGGCTGGGACGGGCTGTGGTGGGCTGTGGTGGGTTGGGACACGCTGTGGTGGGTAGGGACGGGCTGTGGTGTGTTGTGACGGGTTGGCACGGGCTGGGACGGGCCGTGGTGGGCTGGGATGGTCTGCGGTGGGCTGTGGTGGGCTGTGGTGGGCTGGGACGGGCTGTGGTGGCCTGGGACGGGCTGGGACGGGCTGGAACGGGCAGTGGTGGGCTGGGACGGGCAGTGGTGGGCTGGGACGGGCTGTGGTGGGCTGGGACGGGCAATGGTGGGCTGGGACGGGCAGTGGTGGGCTGGGACGGTCTGGTGTGGGCTGTGGTAAGCTGGGACGGGCTGTGGTGGGCTGTGATGGGCTGTGGTGTCCTGGGACGGGCTTTGGAGGGTTGGGACGGGCTGGGACGGGCTGGGACGGGCAGTGGTGGGCTGGGACGGGCAGTGGTGGGCTGGGACGGGCTGTGGTGGGCTGGGACGGTCTGTGGTGGGCTGGGACGGGCTGTGGTGGGCTGTGGAGGGCTGGGACGGGCTGTGGTGGGCTGGGACGGGCTGTGGTGGGCTGTGGTAAGCTGGGACGGGCTGTGGTGGGCCGGGACGGGCCGTGTTGGGCTGTGGTGCGCCTTGTTTAGCTGGGACGAGCTGTGGTGGGCCATGGCGGGCCGTGGTGGGCTGGGACTGGCCGTGGTTTGCCGTCGTGGGCTGAAACAGGCTGTGGTGACCGGTGGTGGGCTGTGGTGACCGGTGGTGGGCTGTGGTGACCTGTGGTGGGCTGTGGTGGTCTGGGACGGGTTGCGGTGGGCTGGGACGGGTTTCGGTGGGCTAGGACGGGCTGCGGTGGGCTGGGACGGGCTGCGGTGGGCTGGGATAAGCTGTGTTGGGCTGCGACGGGCTGTGGTAGGCTGGGATGAGCTGTGGAGGGTTGGGACGGGCTGTGGAGGGTTGTGGAGGGCTGTGCTGGGCTTGGACAGGCTGTGGTGGGCTGAGATGGGCCGTGGTGGTCCGTGGTGGGCTGGGACGGGCCGTGCTGGGCTAGGACGGGCTGTGGTGAACTGTGGTGGGCTGTGATGGGCCGTGGTGGGCTGGGACGGGCCGTGGTGGGCTGAGACGGGCCGTGGTGGGCTGGGGTGGGCCGTGGTGGGCTGGGACGGGCCGTGGTGGGCTGGGACAGGCTGTGGTGGGCTGTGGTGGAGTGGGAAGGGCCGTGGTGGGCCATGGTGGACCGTGGTTGGCCGTGGTGGGCCGGGACAGGCCGTGGTTAGCCGTGCTGGGCTGAAACAGGCTGGGACGGGCTCTGGTGGGCTGGGACGGGATGTGGTGGGCTGGGACGGGCCGTGGTGGGTTGGGACGGGCTGTGGTGGGCTGTGGTGGGCTGGGACGGGCTGTGGTCGTCTGGGACGGGTTGTGGTGAGCTGAGACGGGCCGTGGTGGGCTGGGACGGGCTGGTACTTGCTGTGGTGGGCTGTTACGGGCTGTGATGTGCTGTGAGAGGCTGTGGTGGTCTGGGACGAGCTGGGACGGGCTGTGGTGGGCTGGGACGGGCTGTGGTGGGCTGGGACGGGCTGTGGTGGGCCGTAGTGGGCTGTGGTGGGCTGGGACGGGCTGTGGTGGTCTGTGACAAGCTCTTGTGGGCTGTGGTGGGCTGGGACGAGCTGTGGTGGGCTCTGGTGGGCTCTGGTGGGCTGGGACGGGCTGTCGTGGGCTGGGACGGGCTGGGACGGGCCGTGGTGGGCTGGGACGGGCTGTGGTGGGCTGGGACGAGTTGGGATAGGCTGCGGTGGGCCGTGGTGTGCTGTGGTGGGCCGTGGTGGGCTGGGATAGGCTGTGGTGAGCTGAGACGGGCTCTGGAGGTCTGTGGTGGGCTAGGACGGCTTGTGGTGGGCTGGGACGGGCTGTGGTGGGCCGTGGTGGGCTGTGGTGGGCTTTTGTGGGCCGTGGTGGGCTGGGACGAGCTGTGGTGGGCTGGGACGGGCTGCGGTGGGTTGTGGAGAGCTGGGACGGGCTGTGACGGGCTGTGGTGGGCTGCGACGGGCTCTGGGGGTCTGGGACAGGCTTGGACGAGCTGGGAAAGGCTGGGACAGGCTGTGGTGGGCTGAGACGGGCTGGGACGGTCTGTGGTGGGCTGTGGTAAGCTGGGACGGGCTGTGGTGGGCTGTGATGGGCTGTGGTGGGCTGTGGTGTGCTGGGACGGGCTGTGGTGGGCCGGGACGGGCCGTGGTGGGCTGTGGTGCGCCTTGTTTATCTGGGACGAGCTGTGGTGGGCCATGGCGGGCCGTGGTGGGCTGGGACGAGCCGTGGTTTGCCGTGGTGGGCTGAAACAGGCTGTGGTGACCTGTGTTGGGCTGTGGTGACCGGTGGTGGGCTGTGGTGACCTGTGGTGGGCTGTGGTGTGCTGGGTAGGGCTGCGGTGGGCTGGGACGGGTTTCGGTGGGCTGGGATAAGCTGTGTTGGGCTGTGACGGGCTGTGGTAGGCTGGGATGAGCTGTGGAGGGTTGGGACGGGCTGTGGAGGGTTATGGAGGGCTGTGCTGGGCTTGGACAGGCTGTGGTGGGCTGAGATGGGCCGTGGTGGTCCGTGGTGGGCTGGGACGGGCCGTGCTGGGCTAGGACGGGCTGTGGTGAACTGTGGTGGGCTGTGATGGGCCGTGGTGGGCTGGGACGGGCCGTGGTGGGCTGGGACGGGCCGTGGTGGGCTGCGACGGGCCGTGGTGGGCTGGGACGGGCCGTGGTGGGCTGGGACAGGCTGTGGTGGGCTGTGGTGGACTGGGAAGGGCCGTGGTGGACCGTGGTGTGCTCTGGTGGGCCATGGTAGACCGTGGTGGGCCGGGACAGGCCGTGGTTAGCCGTGCTGGGCTGAAACAGGCTGGGACGGGCTCTGGTAGGCTGGGACGGGATGTGGTGGGCTGGGACGGGCCGTGGTGGGCTGGGACAGGCTGTGGTGGGCTGTGGTGGGCTGGGACGGGCTGTGGTCGTCTGGGACGGGTTGTGGTGAGCTGAGACGGGCCGTGGTGGGCTGAGACGGGCCGTGGTGGGCTGAGACGGGCCGTGGTGGGCTGAGACGGGCCGTGGTGGGCTGAGACAGGCCGTGGTGGGCTGGGACGGGCTGGTACTTGCTGTGGTGGGCTGTTACGGGCTGTGGTGTGCTGTGAGAGGCTGTGGTGGTCTGGGACGAGCTGGGACGGGCTGTGGTGGGCTGGGACGGGCTGTGGAGGGCTGGGACAAGCTGTGGTGGGCTGGGACGGGATGTGGTGGGCTGGGACGGGCTGTGGTGGGCCGTAGTGGGCTGTGGTGGGCTGGGACGGGCTGTGGTGGGCTCTGGTGGGCTGTGGTGGGCTGGGACGGGCTGTCGTGGGCTGGGACGGGCCGTGGTGGGCTGGGACGGGCTGTGGTGGGCTGGGACGGGCCGTGGTGGGCTGGGACGGGTTGGGATAGGCTGCGGTGGGCCGTGGTGTGCTGTGGTGGGCCGTGGTGGGCTGGGATAGGCTGTGGTGAGCTGAGACGGGCTCTGGATGTCTGTGGTGGGCTAGGACGGCTTGTGGTGGGCTGGGACGGGCTGTGGTGGGCCGTGGTGGGCTGTGGTGGGCTTTTGTGGGCCGTGGTGGGCTGGGACGGGCTGTGGTGGGCTGGGACAGGCTGCGGTGGGTTGTGGAGAGCTGGGACGGGCTGTGACGGGCTGTGGTGAGCTGCGACGGGCTCTGGGGGTCTGGTACAGGCTTGGACGAGCTGGGACAGCCTGGGACAGGCTGTGGTGGGCTGAGACGGGCTGTGGTGGGCTGGGACGGGCTCTGGTGGGCTGGGACATACTGTGGTGGGCTGGGACGGGCTGGGACGGGCTGTGGTGGTCTGTGGTGGGCTGGGACGTGCCGTGGTGGACCGTGGTGGGCTTGGATGGGCCGTGGTGGGCTTGGATGGGCCGTGGTGGGCTGTGGTCGGCCGTGGTGGGCTGTGGTCGGCCGTGGTGGGCTGTGGTGGGCTGTGGTCGGTTGTGGTGGGCTGGGACGGGCTGTGGTGGGCTGAGATGGGATGTGGTGGTCTGGGACAGGCTGTAATGGGCTGGGATGGGCTGTGGTGCGCCTTGGTGGGCTGTGTTGGGCCCGGATGGGCCATGGTGGGCCGTGGTGGGCTGGGACGGGCCGTGGTTGGCTGGGACGGCCAGTGGTGGGCTGTGGTGTGATGGGACGGGCTGTGGTGGGCTGGGATCGGCTGGGATAGGCTGTGGTTGGTTATGGTGGGCTGGGACGGGCTGTGGTGGGCTGGGACGGGCTGTAGTGGGCTGTGGTGGGCTGTGGTGGTCTGTGGTGGCCTGGGACGTTCTGTGGTGGGTTGGGACGGGCTGTGGTGGTCTGTGGTGGGTTCTGAAGGGCTGTGGTGGGCTGTGGTGGGTTGGGACACGCTGTGGTGGGTAGGGACGGGCTGTGGTGGGCTGTGGTGTGTTGTGACGGGTTGGCACGGGCTGGGACGGGCCGTGGTGGGCTGGGATGGGCTGCGGTGGGCTGTGGTGGGCTGGGACGGGCTGTTGTGGGTTGGGACGGGCTGGGACGGGCAGTGGTGGGCTGGGACGGGCAGTGGTGGGCTGGGACGGGCTGTGGTGGGCTGGGACGGGCTGAGACAAGTTCTGGTGGTCTGGAACGAGCTGGGACGGGCTGTGGTGGGCTGGGACGGGCTGTGCAGGCTCTGACGGGCTGGGAAGGGCGGGGACGGGCTGTGGTGTGCTGGGACGGGCTGTGCTGGTCTGTGGTGGGCTGGGACGGGTGGGGACGGTCTGTGGTGGGCTGGGACGGGCTGTGGTGGGCTAGGGACGGGCTGTGGTGTGCTGGGACGGGCTGTGGTGGTCTGGAACAGGCTGTGGTTGGTTGGGACAGGCTGGGACATGCTGGGACGGATTGTGGTGGACTGGGATGGTCTGTGGTGTGCTGGGACGGGCTGTGGTGGGCAGGGATGGGCTGTGGTGGGGCGTGGTGGGCTGGGACGGGCCGTGGTGAACCGTGGTGGGCTGTGGTGGGCCGTGGTGGGCCGTTTTGAGCCGGTATGGGAAGGGATCGGCTGTGGTGGGCCGTGGTGGGCTGGGACAGGTCATGGTGGTCTGAGATGGCCTGTGGTGAACTGTGGTGGGCTGTGGTGGGCCGTGGTGGGCTGGTATGGGCCGTGGTGGGCTGTGGTGGGCCGTGGTGGTCTGGGACAGGCTGTGGTGGGCTGTGGTGGGTTCTGGTGAGCTTGAGACGGGCTGTGGTGTGCTGGGACGGGCTGGGACGGGCTGTGGTGGGCTGGGACGGGCTGGGACGGGCTGTGGTGGGCTGGGACGGGCTGTGGTGGGCTGGGACGGGCTGTGGTGGGCTGGGACGGGCTGGGACGGGCTGTCGTGGGCTGGGACGGGCTGTGGTGGGCGGAGACGGGCTGTGGTGGGCGGGCATGGGCTGTGGTGCACGGGGACGGGCTGTGGTGGGCTGGAACGGGCTGTGGTGAGGCGTGGTGGGCTGGGACGGGCCGTGGTGAACTGTGGTGGGCTGTGGTGGGCAGTGGTGGGCTGGGACGGGCCGTGTTGGGCTGTGGTGGGCTGTGGTGGGTTCTGGTGAGCTTGAGTCGGGCTGTGGTGGGCTGGGACGGGCTGGGACGGGTTCTGGTGGTCTGGAACGGGCTGGGACGGGCTGTGGTGGGCAGGGACGGGCTGTTGTGGCCTGGGACGTGCTGGGACGGGCTGTGGTGGGCTAGGATGGGCTGTGGTGTGCTGTGGTGGGCTGGGACGGGCTGTGGAGGGCTGGGATGGGCCGTGGTGGGCCGTGGTGGGCTGGGACGGGACGGGACGGGATGGGACGGGCTGGGACGGGACGGGACAGGCTGGGACGGGCTGTGCTGGGAAGGGACGGGACGGGTTGTGGTTGGCTGGGACGCGACGGGCTGTGGTTGGCTGGGACGGGCTGGGACGGGCTGTGGTGGTCTGGGACGGGCTGTGGTGGGCTGTGGTGAGCTGGGACGGGCTCTGGTGGGTTGGGACAGGGCGTGGTGGGCTGTGGTGTGCTGGGACGGGCTGTGGTGTGCTGGGACGGGCTGTGGTGTTGGGGGACGAGCTGGGACGGGCTGGGACGGGCTGTGGTGGGCGGGGACGGGCTGTGGTGGGCTGGGACAGGCTGTGGTGGGCTGTGGTGGGGCGTGGTGGGCTGGGACGGGCCGTGGTGGGCTGTGGTGGGCCGTCGTGGGCCGTTTTGGGCCGGAATGGGAAGGGATGGTCTGTGTTGGGCCGTGGTGGGCTGGGACAGGTCATGGTGGGCTGAGACGGCCCGTGGTGAACTGTGGTAGGCTGTGGTGGGCCGTGGTTGGCTGGGACGGGCCGTGGTGGGCTGTGGTGGGCCGTGGTGGTCTGGGACAGGCTGTGGTGGGCTTTGGTGGGTTCTTGTGAGCTTGAGATGGGTTGTGGTGGGCTGGGACGGGCTGGGACGGGCTGTGGTGGGCTGGGACGGGCTGTGGTGGGCTGGGATGGGCTGTGGTGTGCTGGGACGGGCTGTGGTGGGCTGGGACTGGCTGTGGTGGGCTGGGATGGGCTGTGGTGGGCCATGGTGGGCGGGGACGGGCCGTGGTGAACCGTGGTGGGCCGGGATGGGAAGGGGTGGGCTGTGGTGGTCTGTGGTGGGCTGGGACAGGTCGTGGTGAGCTGGGACGGGCCGTGGTGGGCTGTGGTGGGTCGTGGTTCGCTGTGGTGGGCGGTGGTGGGCTGGGAGAGCTAGCGGTGGGCTGTGGTGGGCCGTGGTGGTCTGAGACAGCCTATGGTGGGCTGTGGTGGGTTCTGGTGAGCTTGAGACGGGCTGTGGTGGGCTCGGACGGGCTGGGATGGGCCGTAGTGGGCCGTGGTGGGCTGGGACGGGCCGTGGTGGGCTGGGACGTGCTGGGATGGACTGGGACGGGCTGTGGTGCGCTGGGACGGGCTGTGGTGAGCTGGGACGGGCTGTGGTGGACCGTGGTTGGCCGTGGTGGGCCGGCACAGGCCGTGGTTAGCCGTGCTGGGCTGAAACAGGCTGGGACCATCTCTGGTGGGCTGGGACGGGCTGTGGTGGGCTGGGACGGGCTGTGGTGGGCTGGGACGGGCTATGGTGGGCTGTGGTGGGCTGGGACGGGTTGTGGTGAGCTGAGACGGGCCGTGGTGGGCTGAGACGGGCCGTGGTGGGCTGGGACGGGCTGGTACTTGCTGTGGTGGGCTGTTACGGGCTGTGGTGTGCTGTGAGAGGCTGTGGTGGTCTGGGACGAGCTGGGACGGGCTGTGGAGGGCTGGGACAGGCTGTGGTGGGCTGGGACGGGCTGTGGTGGGCTGGGACGGGCTGTGGTGGGCCGTAGTGGGCTGTGGTGGGCTGGGACGGGCTGTGGTGGTCTGCGACAAGCTCTTGTGGGCTGTGGTGGGCTGGGACGAGCTGTGGTGGGCTCTGGTGGGCTCTGATGGGCTGGGACGGGCTGTGGTGGGCTGGGACGGGCTGTGGTGCGCTGGGACGGGCTGGGACGGGCCGTGGTGGGCTGGGACGGGCTGTGGTGGGCTGGGACGGGCCGTGGTGGGCTGGGACGGGTTGGGATAGGCTGCGGTGGGCCGTGGTGTGCTGTGGTGGGCCGTGGTGGGCTGGGATAGGCTATGGTGAGCTGAGACGGGCGCTGGAGGGCTGTGGTGGGCTGGGACGGCTTGTGGTGGGCTGGGACGGGCTGTGGTGGGCCGTGGTGGGCTGTGGTGGGCTGTGGTGGGTTGTGGAGAGCTGGGACGGGCTGTGACGGGCTGTGGTGGGCTGCGATGGGCTCTGGGGGTCTGGGACAGGCTTGGACGAGCTGGGACAGGCTGGGACAGGCTGTGGTGGGCTGAGACGGGCTGGGAGGGGCTGGGACGGGCTGTGTTGGGTGGGGACGCGCTGTGGTGGGCTGGGACGGGCTGTGGTGGTCCGGGAAGGCATCTGGTGGGCTGTGGTGGGGTGGGACGGGCTGGGACGGGCTGTGGTGGGCTGGGACGGCCTGTGGTGGGCTGGGACGGGCTGTGGTGGGCTGGGACGGTCTGGGACGGGCCGTTACGGGCTGTAGTGGGCCGTGGTTGGCTGGGAAAAGCTGTGGTGGGCTGGGATGGGCCGTGACAAGCCGTGGTGGGCCGTGCTAAGCTGTGACGGGCCGTGGTGGGCTGGGACGGACTCTGTTGTGGTGGGACGGGCTGTGGTGGGCTGGGACAGGCTGCGGTGGGGTGTGGTGGGCTGGGACCGTCTGCGGTGGGCTGTGGTGGGCTGGGACTGGCTGTGGTGGGCTGGGACGGGCTGTGGTGGGTGTGGTGGACTGGGACGCGCTGTGGTGAGCTGAGACTAGCTATGGTGGGCTGGGATTTGCTGGGACGGCTGGGACGAGCTGCGGTGGGCTGGGACGGGCTGCGGTGGGCTGGGACGGGCTGCGGTGGGCTAGGACGTGCTGCGGTGGGCTGGGACGGGCTGGGACGGGCCGTGGTGAGCTGGGACGGGCCGTGGTGGGCTGGGACGGGCTGTGGTGGGCTGGGACAGGCTGTGGTGGGCTGGGACGTGCCGTAGTACGCCGGGACAGGCCGTGGTGGGCCGGGACGGTCCGTGGTGGGCTGGGACCGTCTGCGGTGGGCTGTGGTGGGCTGGGACTGGCTGTGGTGGGCTGGGACGGGCTGTGGTGGGTGTGGTGGACTGGGACGCGCTGTGGTGAGCTGAGACTAGCTATGGTGGGCTGGGATTTGCTGGGACGGCTGGGACGAGCTGCGGTGGGCTGGGACGGGCTGCGGTGGGCTGGGACGGGCTGCGGTGGGCTAGGACGTGCTGCGGTGGGCTGGGACGGGCTGGGACGGGCCGTGGTGAGCTGGGACGGGCCGTGGTGGGCTGGGACGGGCTGTGGTGGGCTGGGACAGGCTGTGGTGGGCTGGGACGTGCCGTAGTACGCCGGGACAGGCCGTGGTGGGCCGGGACGGTCCGTGGTGGGCTGGGACGGGCTGTGGTGGGCTGTGGTGGACCGCGGTGGGCTGTGATGGGCTGTGGTAAGCTGGGACGGGATGTGGTAAGTTGGGACGGGCTCTGGTGGGTTGGGACGGGCTGTGGTGCGCTGTGGTTGGCTGGGACAGGCTGTGGTGGGCGAAGACGGGCTTTGGTGGGTTAGTGGTGGGCTGGGACGACCTCTGGTGGTCTGGGACGGGCTGTGGTGGGCTGTGGTGAGCTGGGACGGGCTCTGGTGGGTTGGCACGGGGCGTGGTGGGCTGTGGTGGGCTGGGACGGGCTGTGGTGGGCTGGGACGGGCTCTGGTGGTCTGGGACATACTGTGGTGGGCTGGGACGGGCTGGGACGGGCTGTGGTGGTCTGTGGTGGGCTGGGACGTGCCGTGGTGGACCGTGGTGGGCTTGGATGGGCCGTGGTGGGCTGTGGTCGGCTGTGGTGGGCTGTGGTCTGCCGTGGTGGGCTGTGGTCGGCCGTGGTGGGCTGTGGTCGGCCGTGGTGGGCTGCGACGGGCCGTGGTGGGCTGCGACGGGCTGGGACGGGCTGTGGTGGGCTGAGATGGGATGTGGTGGTCTGGGACAGGCTGTAATGGGCTGGGATGGGCTGTGGTGTGCCTTGGTGGGCTGTGTTGGGCCCGGATGGGCCGTGGTGGGCCGTGGTGGGCTGGGACGGGCTGTGGTGGGCTGGGACGGGCCGTGGTTGGCTGGGACGGGCTGTGGTGGGCTGTGGTGTGATGGGACGGGCTGTGTTGGGCTGGGATCGGCTGGGATAGGCTGTGGTTGGTTATGGTGGGCTGGGAAGAGCTGTGGTGGTCTGGGACAAGCTGTGGTGGGCTGTGGTGGGCTGGGACGGGCTGTGGTGGGCTGGGACGAGCTGTAGTGGGCTGAGGCGCGCTGTGGTGGGCTAGGACAGGCTGTGGTGGGCTGTGGTGGGTTCTGAAGGGCTGTGGTGGGCTGTGGTGGGTTGGGACACGCTGTGGTGGGTAGGGACGGGCTGTGGTGAGCTGAGACGGGCTGTGGTGGGCTGGGACGGGCTGTGGTGGGCTGTGGGGGGCTGGGAAGGGCTGTGGTGGGCTGGGACGGGCTAGAACGGCTATGGTGGGCTGGGACCAGCTGTGGTGGGCTTGGATGGGCTGTGCTGTGCTGGAACGGTCTGGGACGAGTTGTGGTGAGTGTGGTGGGCTGGGACGGGCTGGGACGGACTGTGTTTAGCTGGGACGGGCTGTGGTGGGCCGTGGTGGGCTGGGACAGGCTGTGGTGAGCTGAGACGGGCTGTGGTGGGCTGTGTCGGGCTGGTACGAGCTGTGATGGGCTGGGACGGGCTGTGGTGGGTTGGGGCGGGCTGGGACGGGCTGGGACGGGCTGTGGTGGGCTGGGACAGGCTGTGGTGGGATGGGGACGGGCTGTGGTTGGTTGTGGTGGGCTGGGACGGGCTGTGGTGGGCTGGGACGGTCTGTGGTGGGCTGGGACAGGCTGTGGTGGGCTTGGACCTGCTGTGGTGGTCGGGGACGGGTTGTGGTAGGTCCGGGATGGGCTGTCGTGGTCCGGGACGGGCTGTGGTGGGCTGGGAAGGCCTGGGACGGGCTGTGGTGGGCGGGGACGGGCTTGGACGAGCTGGGACGGGCTGTGGTGGGCTGCGGTAGGCTGTGGTGTTCTGTAGTGGTCTGTGGTGTTCTGTAGTGGTCTGTGGTGGGCTGGGACGGGCTGTGGTGGGCTGGGACGGGCTGTCTTGGGCTGGGATGGGCTGTCGTGGGCTGTGGGGGCCTGGGGCATGCTGGGGTGGGCTGGGAAGGGCTGGGACGAGCTGTGACGGGCTGTGGTGTGTTGTAATTGCCTGTGGTGTGCTGTAGTGGCCTGTGGACGGCTGGGACGGGCTGTGGTGGGCTGGGACGGGCTGTGGTGGGCTGGGACGGGCTGTGGTGGGCTGGGACGTGCTGGGACGGGCCGTGGTGAGCTGGGACGGGCGGTGGTGGGCTGGGATGGGCTCTGGTGGGCTGGGGTAGGCTGTGGTGGGCTGGGACGAGCCGTAGTAGGCCGGGACGGGCCGTGGTGGGCTGGGACGGGCCGTGGTGGGTTATTACAGGCCATGGTGGGCTGGGACAGGCTGTGGTGCGCTGTGGTGGACCGTGGCGGGCTGTGATGGGCTATGGTAAGTTGGGACGGGATGTGGTGGGCTGGGACGGGCTTTCGTGGGCTGGGACGGGCTTTCGTGGGCTGGGACGGGCCGTGGTGGGCCGTGGTGGGCTGGGACGGGCCGTGGTGGGCTGGGATGGGCCGTGGTAGGGCCGGGACGGGCCGTAGCGGGCTGAGACGAACTGTGGTGGGCTGGGATGAACTGTGGTGGTCAGTGGTGGGCTGGGACGGGCTGTGGTGAGCTGGGATGGGCCGTGGCAGGCTGGGACGGGCCGTGGCGAGCTGGGACGGGCCGTGGCGGGTTGGGACGGGCCGTGGCGGGTTGGGACAGGCTGTGGTGGGCTGGGATGGGCCGTGGTGGGCTGGGACGGACTCTGGTGTGGTGGGACGGGCTGTGGTGGGCTGGGACCGGCTGCGGTGGGGTGTGGTGGGCTGGGACCGGCTGCGGTGGGCCGTGGTGGGCTGGGACGTTCCGTGGTTATCTGTGGTGGGCTGGATTGGGCTGGGACGGGCTGTGGTGGGTGTGGTGGACTGGGACGCGCTGTGGTGAACTGAGACGGGCTGTGGTGGGCTGGGATTTGCTGGGACAGCTGGAAGGGGCTGTGGTTGGCTGGGACGGGCTGCGGTGGGCTGGGACGGGCTGCGGTGGACTGGG
This sequence comes from Falco biarmicus, assembly GCF_023638135.1. Taxonomy (NCBI): domain Eukaryota; kingdom Metazoa; phylum Chordata; class Aves; order Falconiformes; family Falconidae; genus Falco; species Falco biarmicus. The sequence continues at coordinate 311,846 of NW_026612024.1, read as the reverse complement.
ACGGGCTGCGGTGGGCTGGGACGGGCTGGGACGGGCTGTGGTGGGCTGGGACGGGCTGTGGTGGGCTGGGACGGGCTGTGGTGGGCTGGGACGAGCTAAGGTGGGCTGGGACGGGCTGGGACGGGCTGCGGTGGGCTGGGACGGGCTGCGGTGGTCTGGGACGAGCTAAGGGAGGCTGGGACGGGCTGCGGTGGGCGGTGACGGGCTGCGGTGGGCGGTGACGGGCTGCGGTGGGCGGGGAAGGGCTGCGGTGGGCGGGGACGGGCTGCGGTGGGCGGGGACGGGCTGCGGTGGGCTGGGACGGGCTGGGGTGGGCTGGGAAGGCCTGGGACGGGCTGGGACGAGCTGTGACGGGCTGGGACGGGCTGCGGTGGGCTGGGAAGGCCTGGGACGGGACGGGACGAGCTGCGACGGGACGGGACAGGCTGGGACGGGCTGTGCTGGGAAGGGACGGGACGGGTTGTGGTGGGCTGGGACGAAACGGGCTGTTCTGGGACGGGACGGGACGAGCTGGGACGGGACGAGACGGGCTGGGATGGGCCGGGACTGGCTCTGGTGGGCCGTGGTGGGCCGGGACGGGCCGGGCCGGGCCATGGGGGGCCGGGATGGGCCGTGGTGGGGTGGGACGGGCTGTGGTGGGCTGGGACGGGCTGTGGTGGGCTGGGACAGGCTGGGACGGGCTGGGACGGGCCGTGGTGGGCCGGGACGGGCTGTGGTGGGCTGGGACGGGCTCTGGTGGGCTTGGACAGGCTGTGGTGGGCTGGGACGAGCCGTTGTAAGCTGGGACGGGCCGTGATGGGCCGCGACGGGCCGTGGTGGGTTGTTATGGGCCGTGGTGGGCTGGGACGGGCTGTGGTGGGCTGTGGTGGGCCTGTGGTGTGCTGTGATGGGCTGTGGTAAGCTGGGACGGGATGTGGTAAGCTGGGACGGGCTTTCATGGGCTGGGACGGGTTGTCGTGGGCTGGGACGGGCTGTGGTGAGCTGGGACGGGCCGTGGTGGGCCGGGACGGGCTGTGGTGGGCCGGGACGGGCCGTGGCGGGCTGGGACGAACTGTGGTGGGCTGGGATGAACTGTGGTGGGCTGTGGTGGGCTGGGACGGGCTGTGGTGATCTGGGACGGGCTGTGGTAGGCTGGGACAAACTGTGGCGGGCTGTGGTGGGCCGTGGTGGGCCGGGACGGGCCGTGGTGGGCCGGCAAAGGCTGTGTTTGGCTGGGACAGGCTGTGTTTGGCTGGGACAGGCTGTGGTGGGCTGGGATGGGCCGTGGTGGGCCGGGACGGGCCGTGGTGGGCCGGGACGGGCCGTCGTGGGCTGCGACGGGCCGTGGCGGGCTGGGACGGGTTGTGGAGGACTGGGACGAACTGTGGTGGTCTGTGGTGGGCTGTGGTGGACCGTGGTGGGCTGTGATGGGCTGTGGTAAGCTGGGACGGGATGTGGTAAGCTGGGACGGGCTTTCGTGGGCTGGGACGGGTTGTCGTGGGCTGGGACGGGCTGGGACGGGCCGTGGTGAGCTGGGACGGGCCGTGGTCGGCTGGGACGGGCTGTGGTGGGCTGGGACGGGCTGTGGTGAGCTGGGACGGGCCGTGGTGGGCCGGGACGGGCCGTGTTGGGCCGGGACGGGCCGTGGCGGGCTGGGACAAACTGTGGTGGGCTGGGATGAACTGTGGTGGGCTGTGGTGGGCTGGGACGGGCTGTGGTGATCTGGGACGGGCTGTGGTAGGCTGGGACAAACTGTGGCGGGCTGTGGTGGGCCGGGACGGGCCGTGGTGGGCCGGGAAAGGCTGTGTTTGGCTGGGACAGGCTGTGTTTGGCTGGGACAGGCTGTGGTGGGCTGGGATGGGCCGTGGTGGGCCGGGACGGGCCGTGGTGGGCCGGGACGGGCCGTCGTGGGCTGCGACGGGCCGTGGCGGGCTGGGACGGACTGTGGTGGGCTGGGACGGGCTGTGGTGGGCTGGGACGGGCTGTGGTGGGCTGGGACAGGCTGGGACGGGCTGGGACGGGCCGTGGTTGGCCGGGACGGGCTGTGGTGGGCTGGGACGGGCTCTGGTGGGCTTGGACAGGCTGTGGTGGGCTGGGACGAGCCGTTTTAAGCTGGGACGGGCCGTGATGGGCCGCGACGGGCCGTAGTGAGTTGTTATGGGCCGTGGTGGGCTGGGACGGGCTGTGGTGGGCTGTGGTGGGCCTGTGGTGTGCTGTGTTGGGCTATGGTAAGCTGGGACGGGATGTGGTAAGCTGGGAAGGGCTTTCATGGGCTGGGACGGGTTGTCGTGGGCTGGGACGGGCTGTGGTGAGCTGGGACGGGCCGTGGTGGGCCGGGACGGGCTGTGGTGGGCCGGGACGGGCCGTGGCGGGCTGGGACGAACTGTGGTGGGCTGGGATGAACTGTGGTGGGCTGTGGTGGGCTGGGACGGGCTGTGGTGTGGTGGGACGGGCTGTGGTGGGCTGGGACCGGCTGCGGTGGGGTGTGGTGGGCTGGGACCGGCTGCGGTGGGCCGTGGTGGGCTGGGACGTGCCGTGGTTATCTGTGGTGGGCTGGATTGGGCTGGGACGGGCTGTGGTGGGTGTGGTGGACTGGGACGCGCTGTGGTGAACTGAGACGGGCTGTGGTGGGCTGGGATTTGCTGGGACAGCTGGAAGGGGCTGTGGTTGGCTGGGACGGGCTGCGGTGGGCTGGGACGGGCTGCGGTGGACTGGGACGGGCTGCGGTGGGCTGGGACGGGCTGGGACGGGCTGTGGTGGGCTGGGACGGGCTGTGGTGGGCTGGGACGGGCTGTGGTGGGCTGGGACGAGCTAAGGTGGGCTGGGACGGGCTGCGGTGGGCTGGGACGGGCTGGGACGGGCTGCGGTGGGTTGGGACGGGCTGCGGTGGTCTGGGACGAGCTAAGGTGGGCTGGGACGGGCTGCGGTGGGCGGTGACGGGCTGCGGTGGGCGGGGAAGGGCTGCGGTGGGCGGGGACGGGCTGCGGTGGGCGGGGACGGGCTGCGGTGGGCTGGGACGGGCTGGGGTGGGCTGGGAAGGCCTGGGACGGGCTGGGACGAGCTGTGACGGGCTGGGACGGGCTGCGGTGGGCTGGGAAGGCCTGGGACGGGACGGGACGAGCTGCGACGGGACGGGACAGGCTGGGACGGGCTGTGCTGGGAAGGGACGGGACGGGTTGTGGTGGGCTGGGACGAAACGGGCTGTTCTGGGACGGGACGGGACGAGCTGGGACGGGACGAGACGGGCTGGGATGGGCCGGGACTGGCTCTGGTGGGCCGTGGTGGGCCGGGACGGGCCGGGCCGGGCCATGGGGGGCCGGGATGGGCCGTGGTGGGGTGGGACGGGCTGTGGTGGGCTGGGACGGGCTGTGGTGGGCTGGGACAGGCTGGGACGGGCTGGGACGGGCCGTGGTGGGCCGGGACGGGCTGTGGTGGGCTGGGACGGGCTCTGGTGGGCTTGGACAGGCTGTGGTGGGCTGGGACGAGCCGTTGTAAGCTGGGACGGGCCATGATGGGCCGCGACGGGCCGTGGTGGGTTGTTATGGGCCGTGGTGGGCTGGGACGGGCTGTGGTGGGCTGTGGTGGGCCTGTGGTGTGCTGTGATGGGCTGTGGTAAGCTGGGACGGGATGTGGTAAGCTGGGACGGGCTTTCATGGGCTGGGACGGGTTGTCGTGGGCTGGGACGGGGCTGTGGTGAGCTGGGACGGGCCGTGGTGGGCCGGGACGGGCTGTGGTGGGCCGGGACGGGCCGTGGCGGGCTGGGACGAACTGTGGTGGGCTGGGATGAACTGTGGTGGGCTGTGGTGGGCTGGGACGGGCTGTGGTGATCTGGGACGGGCTGTGGTAGGCTGGGACAAACTGTGGCGGGCTGTGGTGGGCCGTGGTGGGCCGGGACGGGCCGTGGTGGGCCGGCAAAGGCTGTGTTTGGCTGGGACAGGCTGTGTTTGGCTGGGACAGGCTGTGGTGGGCTGGGATGGGCCGTGGTGGGCCGGGACGGGCCGTGGTGGGCCGGGACGGGCCGTCGTGGGCTGCGACGGGCCGTGGCGGGCTGGGACGGGTTGTGGAGGACTGGGACGAACTGTGGTGGTCTGTGGTGGGCTGTGGTGGACCGTGGTGGGCTGTGATGGGCTGTGGTAAGCTGGGACGGGATGTGGTAAGCTGGGACGGGCTTTCGTGGGCTGGGACGGGTTGTCGTGGGCTGGGACGGGCTGGGACGGGCCGTGGTGAGCTGGGACGGGCCGTGGTCGGCTGGGACGGGCTGTGGTGGGCTGGGACGGGCTGTGGTGAGCTGGGACGGGCCGTGGTGGGCCGGGACGGGCCGTGTTGGGCCGGGACGGGCCGTGGCGGGCTGGGACAAACTGTGGTGGGCTGGGATGAACTGTGGTGGGCTGTGGTGGGCTGGGACGGGCTGTGGTGATCTGGGACGGGCTGTGGTAGGCTGGGACAAACTGTGGCGGGCTGTGGTGGGCCGTGGTGGGCCGGGACGGGCCGTGGTGGGCCGGGAAAGGCTGTGTTTGGCTGGGACAGGCTGTGTTTGGCTGGGACAGGCTGTGGTGGGCTGGGATGGGCCGTGGTGGGCCGGGACGGGCCGTGGTGGGCCGGGACGGGCCGTCGTGGGCTGCGATGGGCCGTGGCGGGCTGGGACGGACTGTGGTGGGCTGGGACGGGCTGTGGTGGGCTGGGACGGGCTGTGGTGGGCTGGGACAGGCTGGGACGGGCTGGGACGGGCCGTGGTTGGCCGGGACGGGCTGTGGTGGGCTGGGACGGGCTCTGGTGGGCTTGGACAGGCTGTGGTGGGCTGGGACGAGCCGTTTTAAGCTGGGACGGGCCGTGATGGGCCGCGACGGGCCGTAGTGGGTTGTTATGGGCCGTGGTGGGCTGGGACGGGCTGTGGTGGGCTGTGGTGGGCCTGTGGTGTGCTGTGTTGGGCTATGGTAAGCTGGGACGGGATGTGGTAAGCTGGGACGGGCTTTCATGGGCTGGGACGGGTTGTCGTGGGCTGGGACGGGCTGTGGTGAGCTGGGACGGGCCGTGGTGGGCCGGGACGGGCCGTGGTGGGCCGGGACGGGCCGTGGCGGGCTGGGACGAACTGTGGTGGGCTGGGATGAACTGTGGTGGGCTGTGGTGGGCTGGGACGGGCTGTGGTGATCTGGGACGGGCTGTGGTAGGCTGGGACAAACTGTGGCGGGCTGTGGTGGGCCGTGGTGGGCCGGGACGGGCCGTGGTGGGCCGGCAAAGGCTGTGTTTGGCTGGGACAGGCTGTGTTTGGCTGGGACAGGCTGTGGTGGGCTGGGATGGGCCGTGGTGGGCCGGGACGGGCCGTGGTGGGCCGGGACGGGCCGTCGTGCGCTGCGACGGGCCATGCCGGGTTGGGACGGGTTGTGGCGGGCTGGGACGAGCTGTGGTGGTCTGTGGTGGGCTGTGGTGGACCGTGGTGGGCTGTGATGTGCTGTGGTAAGCTGGGACGGGATGTGGTAAGCTGGGACGGGCTTTCGTGGGCTGGGACGGGTTGTCGTGGGCTGGGACGGGCTGGGACAGGCCGTGGTGAGCTGGGACGGGCCGTGGTCGGCTGGGACGGGCTGTGGTGGGCTGGGACGGGCTGTGGTGAGCTGGGACGGGCCGTGGTGGGCCGGGACGGGCCGTGGCGGGCTGGGACAAACTGTGGTGGGCTGGGATGAACTGTGGTGGGCTGTGGTGGGCTGGGACGGGCTGTGGTGATCTGGGACGGGCTGTGGTAGGCTGGGACAAACTGTGGCGGGCTGGGACGGGCCGTGGCGGGTTGGGACGGGCCGTGGCGGGCTGGGACGGGCTGTGGTAGGCTGGGACGGGCTGTGGTGTGCTGGGACGGGCTGTGGTGGGCTGGGCTGGGCTGTGGCAAGCCGTGGTGGGCCGTGGTAAGCTGTGATGGCCCGTGGTGGGCTGGGTCGGACTGTGGTGTGATGGGACGGGCTGTGGTGGGCTGGGACGGGCTGTGGTGGGCTGGGACGGGCTGTGGTGGGCTGGGACAGGCTGGGACGGGCTGGGACGGGCCGTGGTGGGCCGGGACGGGCTGTGGTGGGCTGGGACGGGCTCTGGTGGGCTTGGACAGGTTGTGGTGGGCTGGGACGAGCCGTTGTAAGCTGGGACGGGCCGTGATGGGCCGCGACGGGCCGTGGTGGGTTGTTATGGGCCGTGGTGGGCTGGGACGGGCTGTGGTGGGCTGTGGTGGGCCTGTGGTGTGCTGTGATGGGCTGTGGTAAGCTGGGACGGGATGTGGTAAGCTGGGACGGGCTTTCATGGGCTGGGACGGGTTGTCGTGGGCTGGGACGGGCTGTGGTGAGCTGGGACGGGCCGTGGTGGGCCGGGACGGGCTGTGGTGGGCCGGGACGGGCCGTGGCGGGCTGGGACGAACTGTGGTGGGCTGGGATGAACTGTGGTGGTCTGTGGTGGGCTGGGACGGGCTGTGGTGATCTGGGACGGGCTGTGGTAGGCTGGGACAAACTGTGGCGGGCTGTGGTGGGCCGTGGTGGGCCGGGACGGGCCGTGGTGGGCCGGGAAAGGCTGTGATTGGCTGGGACAGGCTGTGTTTGGCTGGGACAGGCTGTGGTGGGCTGGGATGGGCCGTGGTGGGACGGGACGGGCCGTGGTGGGCCGGGACGGGCAGTCGTGGGCTGCGACGGGCCGTGGCGGGCTGGGACGGGTTGTGGAGGACTGGGACAAACTGTGGTGGTCTGTGGTGGGCTGTGGTGGACCGTGGTGGGCTGTGATGGGCTGTGGTAAGCTGGGACGGGATGTGGTAAGCTGGGACGGGCTTTCGTGGGCTGGGACGGGTTGTCGTGGGCTGGGACGGGCTGGGACGGGCCGTGGTGAGCTGGGACGGGCCGTGGTCGGCTGGGACGGGCTGTGGTGGGCTGGGACGGGCTGTGGTGAGCTGGGACGGGCCGTGGTGGGCCGGGACGGGCTGTGGTGGGCCGGGACGGGCCGTGGCGGGCTGGGACAAACTGTGGTGGGCTGGGATGAACTGTGGTGGGCCGTGGCGGGTTGGGACGGGCTGTGGTGATCTGGGACGGGCTGTGGTAGGCTGGGACAAACTGTGGCGGGCTGGGACGGGCCGTGGCGGGTTGGGACGGGCTGTGGTGGGCCGGGACGGGCTGTGGTGGGCCGGGGCGGGCTGTGACATTCTGTGGTGGGCTTAGACGGGCTGTGGTGGGCTGGGACGGGCTGTGTTGTGCAGGGACGGGCTGTTGCTGGCGGTGACGGGCTGTGGTGGGCTGGGACAGGCTGGGAAGGGCTGTGGTGGGCTGTGGTGGGCTGGAACGGTTTGTGGTGATCTGGAACGGGCTGTGATGGGCTGGGACGGGCTGGGACATGCTGGGACGGTCTGTGGTGGACTGGGACGGTCTGTGGTTTGGTGGGACGGGCTGGGACGGGCTGTGGTGTGCTGGGACAGGCTGTGGTGGGCTGTGGTGGTCTGGGACGGGCTGGGACGGGCTGTGGTGGGCTGTGGTGGGTTCTGCTGAGCTTGAGACGGGCTGTGGTGGGCTGGAACGAGCTGGGATGGGTTGTGGTGGGCTGGGACGGGCTCTGGTGGGCTGGTACGGGCTGTGGTGGGATGGGACGGGCTGTGGTGGGCGGGGACGGGCTGTGGTGGGCTGGAACGGTCTGTGGTGGGCTGGGACGGTCTGTGGTGGGCTGGGACGGGCTGCGACCGGCTGGGACGGGCTGTGGTGTGCTGGAATGGGCTGTGCTGGTCTGTGGTGGGCTGGGACAGGCGGGGGACGGGCTGTGGTGGGCTGGGACAGGCTGGGATGGGCTGGCACGGGCTGGGACGGGCTGTGTTGGGCTAGGGACGGGCTGTGGTGTGCTGGGACGGGCTGTGGTGGGCTGGGACGGGCTGTGGTGATCTGGGACGGGCTGTGGTAGGCTGGGACAAACTGTGGCGGGCTGTGGTGGGCCGTGGTGGGCCGGGACGGGCCGTGGTGGGCCGGCAAAGGCTGTGTTTGGCTGGGACAGGCTGTGTTTGGCTGGGACAGGCTGTGGTGGGCTGGGATGGGCCGTGGTGGGCCGGGACGGGCCGTGGTGGGCCGGGACGGGCCGTCGTGGGCTGCGACGGGCCGTGGCGGGCTGGGACGGGTTGTGGAGTACTGGGACGAACTGTGGTGGTCTGTGGTGGGCTGTGGTGGACCGTGGTGGGCTGTGATGGGCTGTGGTAAGCTGGGACGGGATGTGGTAAGCTGGGACGGGCTTTCGTGGGCTGGGACGGGTTGTCGTGGGCTGGGACGGGCTGGGACGGGCCGTGGTGAGCTGGGACGGGCCGTGGTCGGCTGGGACGGGCTGTGGTGGGCTGGGACGGGCTGTGGTGAGCTGGGACGGGCCGTGGTGGGCCGGGACGGGCTGTGGTGGGCCGGGACGGGCCGTGGCGGGCTGGGACAAACTGTGGTGGGCTGGGATGAACTGTGGTGGGCTGTGGTGGGCTGGGACGGGCTGTGGTGATCTGGGACGGGCTGTGGTAGGCTGGGACAAACTGTGGCGGGCTGTGGTGGGCCGTGGTGGGCCGGGACGGGCCGTGGTGGGCCGGGAAAGGCTGTGTTTGGCTGGGACAGGCTGTGTTTGGCTGGGACAGGCTGTGGTGGGCTGGGATGGGCCGTGGTGGGCCGGGACGGGCCGTGGTGGGCCGGGACGGGCCGTCGTGGGCTGCGACGGGCCGTGGCGGGCTGGGACGGACTGTGGTGGGCTGGGACGGGCTGTGGTGGGCTGGGACGGGCTGTGGTGGGCTGGGACAGGCTGGGACGGGCTGGGACGGGCCGTGGTTGGCCGGGACGGGCTGTGGTGGGCTGGGACGGGCTCTGGTGGGCTTGGACAGGCTGTGGTGGGCTGGGACGAGCCGTTTTAAGCTGGGACGGGCCGTGATGGGCCGCGACGGGCCGTAGTGATTTGTTATGGGCCGTGGTGGGCTGGGACGGGCTGTGGTGGGCTGTGGTGGGCCTGTGGTGTGCTGTGTTGGGCTATGGTAAGCTGGGACGGGATGTGGTAAGCTGGGAAGGGCTTTCATGGGCTGGGACGGGTTGTCGTGGGCTGGGACGGGCTGTGGTGAGCTGGGACGGGCCGTGGTGGGCCGGGACGGGCTGTGGTGGGCCGGGACGGGCCGTGGCGGGCTGGGACGAACTGTGGTGGGCTGGGATGAACTGTGGTGGGCTGTGGTGGGCTGGGACGGGCTGTGGTGTGGTGGGACGGGCTGTGGTGGGCTGGGACCGGCTGCGGTGGGGTGTGGTGGGCTGGGACCGGCTGCGGTGGGCCGTGGTGGGCTGGGACGTGCCGTGGTTATCTGTGGTGGGCTGGATTGGGCTGGGACGGGCTGTGGTGGGTGTGGTGGACTGGGACGCGCTGTGGTGAACTGAGACGGGCTGTGGTGGGCTGGGATTTGCTGGGACAGCTGGAAGGGGCTGTGGTTGGCTGGGACGGGCTGCGGTGGGCTGGGACGGGCTGCGGTGGACTGGGACGGGCTGCGGTGGGCTGGGACGGGCTGGGACGGGCTGTGGTGGGCTGGGACGGGCTGTGGTGGGCTGGGACGGGCTGTGGTGGGCTGGGACGAGCTAAGGTGGGCTGGGACGGGCTGCGGTGGGCTGGGACGGGCTGGGACGGGCTGCGGTGGGTTGGGACGGGCTGCGGTGGTCTGGGACGAGCTAAGGTGGGCTGGGACGGGCTGCGGTGGGCGGTGACGGGCTGCGGTGGGCGGGGAAGGGCTGCGGTGGGCGGGGACGGGCTGCGGTGGGCGGGGACGGGCTGCGGTGGGCTGGGACGGGCTGGGGTGGGCTGGGAAGGCCTGGGACGGGCTGGGACGAGCTGTGACGGGCTGGGACGGGCTGCGGTGGGCTGGGAAGGCCTGGGACGGGACGGGACGAGCTGCGACGGGACGGGACAGGCTGGGACGGGCTGTGCTGGGAAGGGACGGGACGGGTTGTGGTGGGCTGGGACGAAACGGGCTGTTCTGGGACGGGACGGGACGAGCTGGGACGGGACGAGACGGGCTGGGATGGGCCGGGACTGGCTCTGGTGGGCCGTGGTGGGCCGGGACGGGCCGGGCCGGGCCATGGGGGGCCGGGATGGGCCGTGGTGGGGTGGGACGGGCTGTGGTGGGCTGGGACGGGCTGTGGTGGGCTGGGACAGGCTGGGACGTGCTGGGACGGGCCGTGGTGGGCCGGGACGGGCTGTGGTGGGCTGGGACGGGCTCTGGTGGGCTTGGACAGGCTGTGGTGGGCTGGGACGAGCCGTTGTAAGCTGGGACGGGCCATGATGGGCCGCGACGGGCCGTGGTGGGTTGTTATGGGCCGTGGTGGGCTGGGACGGGCTGTGGTGGGCTGTGGTGGGCCTGTGGTGTGCTGTGATGGGCTGTGGTAAGCTGGGACGGGATGTGGTAAGCTGGGACGGGCTTTCATGGGCTGGGACGGGTTGTCGTGGGCTGGGACGGGCTGTGGTGAGCTGGGACGGGCCGTGGTGGGCCGGGACGGGCTGTGGTGGGCCGGGACGGGCCGTGGCGGGCTGGGACGAACTGTGGTGGGCTGGGATGAACTGTGGTGGGCTGTGGTGGGCTGGGACGGGCTGTGGTGATCTGGGACGGGCTGTGGTAGGCTGGGACAAACTGTGGCGGGCTGTGGTGGGCCGGGACGGGCCGTGGTGGGCCGGCAAAGGCTGTGTTTGGCTGGGACAGGCTGTGTTTGGCTGGGACAGGCTGTGGTGGGCTGGGATGGGCCGTGGTGGGCCGGGACGGGCCGTGGTGGGCCGGGCCGGGCCGTGGTGGGCTGGGACGGGCCGTGGCGGGCTGGGACGGGTTGTGGAGGACTGGGACGAACTGTGGTGGTCTGTGGTGGGCTGTGGTGGACCGTGGTGGGCTGTGATGGGCTGTGGTAAGCTGGGACGGGATGTGGTAAGCTGGGACGGGCTTTCGTGGGCTGGGACGGGTTGTCGTGGGCTGGGACGGGCTGGGACGGGCCGTGGTGAGCTGGGACGGGCCGTGGTCGGCTGGGACGGGCTGTGGTGGGCTGGGACGGGCTGTGGTGAGCTGGGACGGGCCGTGGTGGGCCGGGACGGGCCGTGTTGGGCCGGGACGGGCCGTGGCGGGCTGGGACAAACTGTGGTGGGCTGGGATGAACTGTGGTGGGCTGTGGTGGGCTGGGACGGGCTGTGGTGATCTGGGACGGGCTGTGGTAGGCTGGGACAAACTGTGGCGGGCTGTGGTGGGCCGTGGTGGGCCGGGACGGGCCGTGGTGGGCCGGGAAAGGCTGTGTTTGGCTGGGACAGGCTGTGTTTGGCTGGGACAGGCTGTGGTGGGCTGGGATGGGCCGTGGTGGGCCGGGACGGGCCGTGGTGGGCCGGGACGGGCCGTCGTGGGCTGCGACGGGCCGTGGCGGGCTGGGACGGACTGTGGTGGGCTGGGACGGGCTGTGGTGGGCTGGGACGGGCTGTGGTGGGCTGGGACAGGCTGGGACGGGCTGGGACGGGCCGTGGTTGGCCGGGACGGGCTGTGGTGGGCTGGGACGGGCTCTGGTGGGCTTGGACAGGCTGTGGTGGGCTGGGACGAGCCGTTTTATAAGCTGGGACGGGCCGTGATGGGCCGCGACGGGCCGTAGTGGGTTGTTATGGGCCGTGGTGGGCTGGGACGGGCTGTGGTGGGCCTGTGGTGTGCTGTGTTGGGCTATGGTAAGCTGGGACGGGATGTGGTAAGCTGGGACGGGCTTTCATGGGCTGGGACGGGTTGTCGTGGGCTGGGACGGGCTGTGGTGAGCTGGGACGGGCCGTGGTGGGCCGGGACGGGCCGTGGTGGGCCGGGACGGGCCGTGGCGGGCTGGGACGAACTGTGGTGGGCTGGGATGAACTGTGGTGGGCTGTGG
>NW_026612023.1:300000-410349 GCF_023638135.1 Falco biarmicus | reverse complement strand
TCAGATGCCTACCGGAGCAATGTAAAAACTACCAGGAGAACTCCTGTCTGGCACCTTCCCCGGTGGAGTTGTGCATGGGGTGTGTTTGGAACATTTTGTCACCAGCCGAGTCCAAAATACAGCGATTCCCCATCTCAGCCCAGAAAGCAGGTAGAACAACTTTTGTGGTGCCTTTCAAATGCCTACCAAGGTAGTGTAAAAACTACCAGGAGAACTCCTGTCTGGCACCTTCCCCGGTGGAGTTGTGCATGGGGTGTGTTTGGAACATTTTGTCACCAGCCGAGTCCAAAATTCAGCGGTTCCCCATCTCAGCCCAGAAAGCAGGTAGAACAACTTTTGTGGTGTCCTTTTGATGCCTACAGGAGCAATGTAAAAACTACCAACAGAACTCGTCCCTGGCACCTTCGCTAGTGGAGTTGTGCATGGGGTGTGTTTGGAACATTTTGTCACCGGCCGACTCCAAAATTCAGCGGTTCCCCATCTCAGCCCAGAAAGCAGGTAGAACAACTTTTGTGGTGCCTTTCAGCTGCCTACCAAGGTAGTGTAAAAAACTACCAGGAGAACTCCTGTCTGGCACCTTCCCCGGTGGAGTTGTGCATGGGGTGTGTTTGGAACATTTTGTCACCAGCCGAGTCCAAAATTCTGCGGTGCCCCATCTCAGCCCAGAAAGCAGGTAGAACAACTTTTGTGGTGTCCTTTTGATGCCTACCGGAGCAATGTAAAAACTACCAACAGAACTCGTCCCTGGCACCTTCGCTAGTGGAGTTGTGCACGGGGTGTATTTATTAAAATTTTGTCACCAGCCGAGTCCAAAATTCAGCGGTTCCCCATCTCAGCCCAGAAAGCAGGTAGAACAACTTTTGTGGTGCCTTTCAGCTGCCTACCAAGGTAGTGTAAAAACTATCAAGAGAACTCTTGTCTGGCACCTTCCCCGGTGGAGTTGTGCATGGGGTGTGTTTGGAACATTTTGTCACCAGCCGACTCCAAAATTCAGCGGTTCCCCATCTCAGCCCAGAAAGCAGGTAGAACAACTTTTGTGGTGTCTTTCAGATGCCTACCAAGGTAGTGTAAAAACTACTAAGAGAACTCCTGTCTGGCACCTTCCCCGGTGGAGTTGTGCAGGGGGTGTGTTTGGAACATTTTTTCACCAGCCGACTCCAAAATTCAGCGGTTCCCCATCTCAGCCCAGAAAGCAGGTAGAACAACTTTTGTGGTGTCTTTCAGATGCCTACCGGAGCAATGTAAAAACTACCAGGAGAACTCCTGTCTGGCACCTTCCCCGGTGGAGTTGTGCATGGGGTGTGTTTGGAACATTTTGTCACCAGCCGAGTCCAAAATTCAGCGGTTCCCCATCTCAGCCCAGAAAGCAGGTAGAACAACTTTTGTGGTGCCTTTCAGATGCCTACCGGAGCAATGTAAAAACTACCAGGAGAACTCCTGTCTGGCACCTTCCCCGGTGGAGTTGTGCATGGGGTGTTTTTGGAACATTTTGTCACCGGCCGACTCCAAAATTCAGCGGTTCCCCATCTCAGCCCAGAAAGCAGGTAGAACAACTTTTGTGGTGTCTTTCAGATGCCTACCGGAGCAATGTAAAAACTACCAGGAGAACTCCTGTCTGGCACCTTCCCCGGTGGAGTTGTGCAGGGGGTGTGTTTGGAACATTTTGTCACCGGCCGACTCCAAAATTCAGCGGTTCCCCATCTCAGCCCAGAAAGCAGGAAGAACAACTTTTGTGGTGTCTTTCAGATGCCTACCGGAGCAATGTAAAAACTACCAGGAGAACTCCTGTCTGGCACCTTCCCCGGTGGAGTTGTGCATGGGGTGTGTTTGGAACATTTTGTCACCAGCCGAGTCCAAAATACAGCGATTCCCCATCTCAGCCCAGAAAGCAGGTAGAACAACTTTTGTGGTGCCTTTCAAATGCCTACCAAGGTAGTGTAAAAACTACCAGGAGAACTCCTGTCTGGCACCTTCCCCGGTGGAGTTCTGCATGGGGTGTCTTTGGAACATTTTGTCACCAGCCGAGTCCAAAATTCAGCGGTTCCCCATCTCAGCCCAGAAAGCAGGTAGAACAACTTTTGTGGTGTCCTTTTGATGCCTACAGGAGCAATGTAAAAACTACCAACAGAACTCGTCCCTGGCACCTTCGCTAGTGGAGTTGTGCATGGGGTGTGTTTGGAACATTTTGTCACCGGCCGACTCCAAAATTCAGCGGTTCCCCATCTCAGCCCAGAAAGCAGGTAGAACAACTTTTGTGGTGTCTTTCAGATGCCTACCGGAGCAATGTAAAAACTACCAGGAGAACTCCTGTCTGGCACCTTCCCCGGTGGAGTTGTGCATGGGGTGTGTTTGGAACATTTTGTCACCGGCCGAGTCCAAAATTCAGCGGTTCCCCATCTCAGCCCAGAAAGCAGGTAGAACAACTTTTGTGGTGCCTTTCAAATGCCTACCAAGGTAGTGTAAAAACTACCAGGAGAATTCCTGTCTGGCACCTTCCCCGGTGGAGTTGTGCATGGGGTGTGTTTGGAACATTTTGTCACCGGCCGAGTCCAAAATTCAGCGGTTCCCCATCTCAGCCCAGAAAGCAGGTAGAACAATTTTTGTGGTGTCTTTCAGATGCCTACCGGAGCAATGTAAAAACTACCAGAAGAACTCCTGTCTGGCACCTTCCCCGGTGGAGTTGTGCATGGGGTGTGTTTGGAACATTTTTTCACCGGCCGAGTCCAAAATTCAGCGGTTCCCCATCTCAGCCCAGAAAGCAGGAAGAACAACTTTTGTGGTGTCTTTCAGATGCCTACCGGAGCAATGTAAAAACTACCAGGAGAACTCCTGCCTGGCACCTTCCCCGGTGGAGTTGTGCATGGGGTGTGTTTGGAACATTTTGTCACCGGCCGACTCCAAAATACAGCGGTTCCCCATCTCAGCCCAGAAAGCAGGTAGAACAACTTTTGTGGTGCCTTTCAAATGCCTACCAAGGTAGTGTAAAAACTACCAAGAGAACTCCTGTCTGGCACCTTCCCCGGTGGAGTTGTGCATGGGGTGTGTTTGGAACATTTTGTCACCAGCCGAGTCCAAAATTCAGCTGTTCCCCATCTCAGCCCAGAAAGCAGGAAGAACAACTTTTGTGGTGTCCTTTTGATGCCTACAGGAGCAATGTAAAAACTACCAACATAACTCGTCCCTGGCACCTTCGCTAGTGGAGTTGTGCATGGGGTGTGTTTGGAACATTTTGTCACCGGCCGAGTCCAAAATTCAGCGGTTCCCCATCTCAGCCCAGAAAGCAGGTAGAACAACTTTTGTGGTGTCTTTCAGATGCCTACCGGAGCAATGTAAAAACTACCAGGAGAACTCCTGTCTGGCACCTTCCCCGGTGGAGTTGTGCATGGGGTGTGTTTGGAACATTTTGTCACCGGCCGACTCCAAAATTCAGCGGTTCCCCATCTCAGCCCAGAAAGCAGGTAGAACAACTTTTGTGGTGTCTTTCAGATGCCTACCGGAGCAATGTAAAAACTACCAGGAGAACTCCTGTCTGGCACCTTCCCCGGTGGAGTTGTGCATGGGGTGTGTTTGGAACATTTTGTCACCAGCCGACTCCAAAATTCAGCTGTTCCCCATCTCAGCCCAGAAAGCAGGTAGAACAACTTTTGTGGTGCCTTTCAAATGCCTACCAAGGTAGTGTAAAAACTACCGAGAGAACTCCTGCCTGGCACCTTCCCCGGTGGAGTTGTGCAGGGGGGTGTGTTTGGAACATTTTGTCACCAGCCGACTCCAAAATTCAGCGGTTCCCCATCTCAGCCCAGAAAGCAGGTAGAACAACTTTTGTGGTGTCCTTTTGATGCCTACCGGAGCAATGTAAAAACTACCAACAGAACTCGTCCCTGGCACCTTCGCTAGTGGAGTTGTGCATGGGGTGTATTTATTAAAATTTTGTCACCAGCCGAGTCCAAAATTCAGCTGTTCCCCATCTCAGCCCAGAAAGCAGGTAGAACAACTTTTGTGGTGTCTTTCAGATGCCTACCGGAGCAATGTAAAAACTACCAGGAGAACTCCTGTCTGGCACCTTCCCCGGTGGAGTTGTGCATGGGGTGTCTTTGGAACATTTTGTCACCAGCCGAGTCCAAAATTCAGCGGTTCCCCATCACAGCCCAGAAAGCAGGTAGAACAACTTTTGTGGTGCCTTTCAGCTGCCTACCAAGGTAGTGTAAAAACTACCAGGAGAACTCCTGTCTGGCACCTTCCCCGGTGGAGTTGTGCAGGGGGTGTCTTTGGAACATTTTGTCACCGGCCGAGTCCAAAATTCAGCGGTTCCCCCATCTCAGCCCAGATAGCAGGTAGAACAACTTTTGTGGTGTCTTTCAGATGCCTACCGGAGCAATGTAAAAACTACCAGGAGAACTCCTGTCTGGCACCTTCCCCGGTGGAGTTGTGCATGGGGTGTGTTTGGAACATTTTATCACCGGCCGACTCCAAAATTCAGCGGTTCCCCATCTCAGCCCAGAAAGCAGGTAGAACAACTTTTGTGGTGCCTTTCAGCTGCCTACCAAGGTAGTGTAAAAACTACTAAGAGAACTCCTGTCTGGCACCTTCCCCGGTGGAGTTGTGCATGGGGTGTGTTTGGAACATTTTGTCACCGGCCGACTCCAAAATTCAGCGGTTCCCCATCTCAGCCCAGAAAGCAGGTAGAACAACTTTTGTGGTGTCTTTCAGATGCCTACCGGAGCAATGTAAAATCTACCAGGAGAACTCCTGTCTGGCACATTCCCCGGTGGAGTTGTGCATGGGGTGTGTTTGGAACATTTTGTCACCAGCCGACTCCAAAATACAGCGGTTCCCCATCTCAGCCCAGAAAGCAGGTAGAACAACTTTTGTGGTGCCTTTCAAATGCCTACCAAGGTAGTGTAAAAACTACCAGGAGAATTCCTGTCTGGCACCTTCCCCGGTGGAGTTGTGCATGGGTTGTGTTTGGAACATTTTGTCACCGGCCGAGTCCAAAATTCAGCGGTTCCCCATCTCAGCCCAGAAAGCAGGTAGAACAACTTTTGTGGTGTCTTTCAGCTGCCTACCGGAGCAATGTAAAAACTACAGGAGAACTCCTGTCTGGCACCTTCCCCGGTGGAGTTGTGCATGGGGTGTGTTCGGAATATTTTGTCACCAGCCGACTCCAAAAATTCAGCGGTTCCCCATCTCAGCCCAGAAAGCAGGTAGAACAACTTTTGTGGTGCCTTTCAGCTGCCTACCAAGGTAGTGTAAAAACTATCAAGAGAACTCTTGTCTGGCACCTTCCCCGGTGGAGTTGTGCATGGGGTGTGTTTGGAACATTTTGTCACCAGCCGACTCCAAAATTCAGCGGTTCCCCATCTCAGCCCAGAAAGCAGGGTAGAACAACTTTTGTGGTGTCTTTCAGATGCCTACCAAGGTAGTGTAAAAACTACTAAGAGAACTCCTGTCTGGCACCTTCCCCGGTGGAGTTGTGCAGGGGGTGTGTTTGGAACATTTTTTCACCAGCCGACTCCAAAATTCAGCGATTCCCCATCTCAGCCCAGAAAGCAGGTAGAACAACTTTTGTGGTGTCTTTCAGATGCCTACCGGAGCAATGTAAAAAACTACCAGGAGAACTCCTGTCTGGCACCTTCCCCGGTGGAGTTGTGCATAAGGTGTGTTTGGAACATTTTTTCACCGGCCGAGTCCAAAATTCAGCGATTCCCCATCTCAGCCCAGAAAGCAGGAAGAACAACTTTTGTGGTGTCCTTTTGATGCCTACCGGAGCAATGTAAAAACTACCAACAGAACTCGTCCCTGGCACCTTCGCTAGTGGAGTTGTGCATGGGGTGTGTTTGGAACATTTTGTCACCGGCCGAGTCCAAAATTCAGCGGTTCCCCATCTCAGCCCAGAAAGCAGGTAGAACAACTTTTGTGGTGTCTTTCAGATGCCTACCAAGGTAGTGTAAAAACTACCAGGAGAACTCCTTTCTGGCACCTTCCCCGGTGGAGTTGTGCATGGGGTGTGTTTGGAACATTTTGTCACCAGCCGAGTCCAAAATTCAGCTGTCCCCATCTCAGCCCAGAAAGCAGGTAGAACAACTTTTGTGGTGCCTTTCAGCTGCCTACCAAGGTAGTGTAAAAACTATTAAGAGAACTCCTGTCTGGCACCTTCCCCGGTGGAGTTGTGCATGGGGTGTGTTTGGAACATTTTGTCACCGGCCGAGTCCAAAATTCAGCGATTCCCCATCTCAGCCCAGAAAGCAGGTAGAACAACTTTTCTGGTGTCTTTCAGATGCCTACCGGAGCAATGTAAAAACTACCAGGAGAACTCCTGTCTGGCACCTTCCCCGGTGGAGTTGTGCATGGGGTGTGTTCGGAACATTTTGTCACCAGCCGACTCCGAAATTCAGCTGTTCCCCATCTCAGCCCAGAAAGCAGGTAGAACAACTTTTGTGGTGCCTTTCAAATGCCTACCAAGGTAGTGTAAAAACTACCAGGAGAACTCCTGTCTGGCACCTTCCCCGGTGGAGTTGTGCATGGGGTGTCTTTGGAACATTTTGTCACCAGCCGACTCCAAAATTCAGCGGTTCCCCATCTCAGCCCAGAAAGCAGGTAGAACAACTTTTGTGGTGTCCTTTTGATGCCTACAGGAGCAATGTAAAAACTACCAACAGAACTCGTCCCTGGCACCTTCGCTAGTGAGTTGTGCATGGGGTGTATTTATTAAAATTTTGTCACCAGCCGAGTCCAAAATTCAGCGGTTCCCCATCTCAGCCCAGAAAGCAGGTAGAACAACTTTTGTGGTGCCTTTCAGCTGCCTACCAAGGTAGTGTAAAAACTATCAAGAGAACTCTTGTCTGGCACCTTCCCCGGTGGAGTTGTGCATGGGGTGTGTTTGGAACATTTTGTCACCAGCCGACTCCAAAATTCAGCGGTTCCCCATCTCAGCCCAGAAAGCAGGTAGAACAACTTTTGTGGTGTCTTTCAGATGCCTACCGGAGCAATGTAAAAACTACCAGGAGAACTCCTGTCTGGCACCTTCCCCGGTGGAGTTGTGCAGGGGGGTGTGTTTGGAACATTTTTTCACCAGCCGACTCCAAAATTCAGCGGTTCCCCATCTCAGCCCAGAAAGCAGGTAGAACAACTTTTGTGGTGTCTTTCAGATGCCTACCGAAGCAATGTAAAAACTACCAGGAGAACTCCTGTCTGGCACCTTCCCCGGTGGAGTTGTGCATGGGGTGTGTTTGGAACATTTTGTCACCAGCCGAGTCCAAAATTCAGCGGTTCCCCATCTCAGCCCAGAAAGCAGGTAGAACAACTTTTGTGGTGTCTTTCAGATACCTACCGGAGCAATGTAAAATCTACCAGGAGAACTCCTGTCTGGCACCTTCCCCGGTGGAGTTGTGCATGGGGTGTGTTTGGAACATTTTGTCACCGGCCGACTCCAAAATTCAGCGGTTCCCCATCTCAGCCCAGAAAGCAGGTAGAACAACTTTTGTGGTGTCCTTTTGATGCCTACCGGAGCAATGTAAAAACTACCAACAGAACTCGTCCCTGGCACCTTCGCTAGTGGAGTTGTGCATGGGGTGTATTTATTAAAATTTTGTCACCAGCCGAGTCCAAAATTCAGCTGTTCCCCATCTCAGCCCAGAAAGCAGGTAGAACAACTTTTGTGGTGCCTTTCAGCTGCCTACCAAGGTAGTGTAAAAACTATCAGGAGAACTCTTGTCTGGCACCTTCCCCGGTGGAGTTGTGCATGGGGGTGTGTTTGGAACATTTTGTCACCGGCCGACTCCAAAATTCAGCGGTTCCCCATCTCAGCCCAGAAAGCAGGTAGAACAACTTTTGTGGTGTCTTTCAGATGCCTACCAAGGTAGTGTAAAAACTACCAGGAGAACTCCTTTCTGGCACCTTCCCCGGTGGAGTTGTGCATGGGGTGTGTTTGGAACATTTTGTCACCAGCCGAGTCCAAAATTCAGCTGTCCCCATCTCAGCCCAGAAAGCAGGTAGAACAACTTTTGTGGTGCCTTTCAGCTGCCTACCAAGGTAGTGTAAAAACTACCAGGAGAACTCCTGTCTGGCACCTTCCCCGGTGGAGTTGTGCATGGGGTGTGTTTGGAACATTTTGTCACCGGCCGACTCCAAAATTCAGCGATTCCCCATCTCAGCCCAGAAAGCAGGTAGAACAACTTTTGTGGTGTCTTTCAGATGCCTACCGGAGCAATGTAAAAACTACCAGGAGAACTCCTGTCTGGCACCTTCCCCGGTGGAGTTGTGCATGGGGTGTTTTTGGAACATTTTGTCACCGGCCGACTCCAAAATTCAGCGGTTCCCCATCTCAGCCCAGAAAGCAGGTAGAACAACTTTTGTGGTGTCTTTCAGATGCCTACCAAGGTAGTGTAAAAACTACTAAGAGAACTCCTGAATGACACCTTCCCCGGTGGAGTTGTGCATGGGGTGTGTTTGGAACATTTTGTCACCAGCCGACTCCAAAATACAGCGGTTCCCCATCTCAGCCTAGAAAGCAGGTAGAACAACTTTTGTGGTGCCTTTCAAATGCCTACCAAGGTAGTGTAAAAACTACCAAGAGAACTCCTGTCTGGCACCTTCCCCGGTGGAGTTGTGCATGGGTTGTGTTTGGAACATTTTGTCACCGGCCGAGTCCAAAATTCAGCGTTTCCCCATCTCAGCCCAGAAAGCAGGTAGAACAACTTTTGTGGTGTCTTTCCGCTGCCTACCGGAGCAATGTAAAAACTACCAGGAGAACTCCTGTCTGGCACCTTCCCCGGTGGAGTTGTGCATGGGGTGTCTTTGGAACATTTTGTCACCAGCCGAGTCCAAAATTCAGCGGTTCCCCATCTCAGCCCAGAAAGCAGGTAGAACAACTTTTGTGGTGCCTTTCAGCTGCCTACCAAGGTAGTGTAAAAACTACTAAGAGAACTCCTGTCTGGCACCTTCCCCGGTGGAGTTGTTCATGGGGTGTGTTTGGAACATTTTGTCACCGGCCGACTCCAAAATTCAGCGGTTCCCCATCTCAGCCCAGAAAGCAGGAAGAACAACTTTTGTGGTGTCTTTCAGATGCCTACCAAGGTAGTGTAAAAACTACTAAGAGAACTCCTGTCTGGCACCTTCCCCGGTGGAGTTGTGCAGGGGGTGTGTTTGGAACATTTTTTCACCAGCCGACTCCAAAATTCAGCGATTCCCCATCTCAGCCCAGAAAGCAGGTAGAACAACTTTTGTGGTGTCTTTCAGATGCCTACCGGAGCAATGTAAAAACTACCAGGAGAACTCCTGTCTGGCACCTTCCCCGGTGGAGTTGTGCATGGGGTGTGTTTGGAACATTTTTTCACCGGCCGAGTCCAAAATTCAGCGGTTCCCCATCTCAGCCCAGAAAGCAGGAAGAACAACTTTTGTGGTGTCTTTCAGATGCCTACCGGAGCAATGTAAAAACTACCAGGAGAACTCCTGTCTGGCACCTTCCCCGGTGGAGTTGTGCATGGGGTGTGTTTGGAACATTTTGTCACCGGCCGAGTCCAAAATTCAGTGGTTCCCCATCTCAGCCCAGAAAGCAGGTAGAACAACTTTTGTGGTGTCTTTCAGATGCCTACCGGAGCAATGTAAAAACTATCAAGAGAACTCCTGTCTGGCACGTTCCCCGGTGGAGTTGTGCATGGGGTGTGTTTGGAACATTTTGTCACCGGCCGACTCCAAAATTCAGCGGTTCCCCATCTCAGCCCAGAAAGCAGGTAGAACAACTTTTGTGGTGTCTTTCAGATGCCTACCGGAGCAATGTAAAAACTACCAGGAGAACTCCTGTCTGGCACCTTCCCCGGTGGAGTTGTGCATGGGGTGTGTTTGGAACATTTTGTCACCGGCCGACTCCAAAATTCAGCGGTTCCCCATCTCAGCCCAGAAAGCAGGTAGAACAACTTTTCTGGTGTCTTTCAGATGCCTACCGCAGCAATGTAAAAACTACCAGGAGAACTCCTGTCTGGCACCTTCCCCGGTGGAGTTGTGCATGGGGTGTGTTCGGAACATTTTGTCACCAGCCGACTCCAAAATTCAGCTGTTCCCCATCTCAGCCCAGAAAGCAGGTAGAACAACTTTTGTGGTTTCCTTTTGATGCCTACAGGAGCAATGTAAAAACTACCAACAGAACTCGTCCCTGGCACCTTCGCTAGTGAGTTGTGCATGGGGTGTATTTATTAAAATTTTGTCACCAGCCGAGTCCAAAATTCAGCGGTTCCCCATCTCAGCCCAGAAAGCAGGTAGAACAACTTTTGTGGTGCCTTTCAGCTGCCTACCAAGGTAGTGTAAAAACTATCAAGAGAACTCTTGTCTGGCACCTTCCCCGGTGGAGTTGTGCATGGGGTGTGTTTGGAACATTTTGTCACCAGCCGACTCCAAAATTCAGCGGTTCCCCATCTCAGCCCAGAAAGCAGGTAGAACAACTTTTGTGGTGTCTTTCAGATGCCTACCAAGGTAGTGTAAAAACTACTAAGAGAACTCCTGTCTGGCACCTTCCCCGGTGGAGTTGTGCAGGGGGTGTGTTTGGAACATTTTTTCACCAGCCGACTCCAAAATTCAGCGGTTCCCCATCTCAGCCCAGAAAGCAGGTAGAACAACTTTTGTGGTGTCTTTCAGATGCCTACCGAAGCAATGTAAAAACTACCAGGAGAACTCCTGTCTGGCACCTTCCCCGGTGGAGTTGTGCATGGGGTGTGTTTGGAACATTTTGTCACCAGCCGAGTCCAAAATTCAGCGGTTCCCCATCTCAGCCCAGAAAGCAGGTAGAACAACTTTTGTGGTGTCTTTCAGATACCTACCGGAGCAATGTAAAATCTACCAGGAGAACTCCTGTCTGGCACCTTCCCCGGTGGAGTTGTGCATGGGGTGTGTTTGGAACATTTTGTCACCGGCCGAGTCCAAAATTCAGCGGTTCCCCATCTCAGCCCAGAAAGCAGGTAGAACAACTTTTGTGGTGTCCTTTTGATGCCTACCGGAGCAATGTAAAAACTACCAACAGAACTCGTCCCTGGCACCTTCGCTAGTGGAGTTGTGCATGGGGTGTATTTATTAAAATTTTGTCACCAGCCGAGTCCAAAATTCAGCTGTTCCCCATCTCAGCCCAGAAAGCAGGTAGAACAACTTTTGTGGTGCCTTTCAGCTGCCTACCAAGGTAGTGTAAAAACTATCAGGAGAACTCTTGTCTGGCACCTTCCCCGGTGGAGTTGTGCATGGGGTGTGTTTGGAACATTTTGTCACCGGCCGACTCCAAAATTCAGCGGTTCCCCATCTCAGCCCAGAAAGCAGGTAGAACAACTTTTGTGGTGTCTTTCAGATGCCTACCAAGGTAGTGTAAAAACTACCAGGAGAACTCCTTTCTGGCACCTTCCCCGGTGGAGTTGTGCATGGGGTGTGTTTGGAACATTTTGTCACCAGCCGAGTCCAAAATTCAGCTGTCCCCATCTCAGCCCAGAAAGCAGGTAGAACAACTTTTGTGGTGCCTTTCAGCTGCCTACCAAGGTAGTGTAAAAACTACCAGGAGAACTCCTGTCTGGCACCTTCCCCGGTGGAGTTGTGCATGGGGTGTGTTTGGAACATTTTGTCACCGGCCGACTCCAAAATTCAGCGATTCCCCATCTCAGCCCAGAAAGCAGGTAGAACAACTTTTGTGGTGTCTTTCAGATGCCTACCGGAGCAATGTAAAAACTACCAGGAGAACTCCTGTCTGGCACCTTCCCCGGTGGAGTTGTGCATGGGGTGTTTTTGGAACATTTTGTCACCGGCCGACTCCAAAATTCAGCGGTTCCCCATCTCAGCCCAGAAAGCAGGTAGAACAACTTTTGTGGTGTCTTTCAGATGCCTACCAAGGTAGTGTAAAAACTACTAAGAGAACTCCTGAATGACACCTTCCCCGGTGGAGTTGTGCATGGGGTGTGTTTGGAACATTTTGTCACCAGCCGAGTCCAAAATACAGCGGTTCCCCATCTCAGCCTAGAAAGCAGGTAGAACAACTTTTGTGGTGCCTTTCAAATGCCTACCAAGGTAGTGTAAAAACTACCAGGAGAACTCCTGTCTGGCACCTTCCCCGGTGGAGTTGTGCATGGGGTGTGTTTGGAACATTTTGTCACCGGCCGAGTCCAAAATTCAGCGTTTCCCCATCTCAGCCCAGAAAGCAGGTAGAACAACTTTTGTGGTGTCTTTCCGCTGCCTACCGGAGCAATGTAAAAACTACCAGGAGAACTCCTGTCTGGCACCTTCCCCGGTGGAGTTGTGCATGGGGTGTCTTTGGAACATTTTGTCACCAGCCGAGTCCAAAATTCAGCGGTTCCCCATCTCAGCCCAGAAAGCAGGTAGAACAACTTTTGTGGTGCCTTTCAGCTGCCTACCAAGGTAGTGTAAAAACTACTAAGAGAACTCCTGTCTGGCACCTTCCCCGGTGGAGTTGTTCATGGGGTGTGTTTGGAACATTTTGTCACCGGCCGACTCCAAAATTCAGCGGTTCCCCATCTCAGCCCAGAAAGCAGGAAGAACAACTTTTGTGGTGTCTTTCAGATGCCTACCAAGGTAGTGTAAAAACTACTAAGAGAACTCCTGTCTGGCACCTTCCCCGGTGGAGTTGTGCATGGGGTGTGTTTGGAACATTTTGTCACCGGCCGAGTCCAAAATTCAGTGGTTCCCCATCTCAGCCCAGAAAGCAGGTAGAACAACTTTTGTGGTGCCTTTCAAATGCCTACCAAGGTAGTGTAAAAACTATCAAGAGAACTCCTGTCTGGCACCTTCCCCGGTGGAGTTGTGCATGGGGTGTGTTTGGAACATTTTGTCACCGGCCGAGTCCAAAATTCAGTGGTTCCCCATCTCAGCCCAGAAAGCAGGTAGAACAACTTTTGTGGTGTCTTTCAGATGCCTACCGGAGCAATGTAAAAACTATCAAGAGAACTCCTGTCTGGCACGTTCCCCGGTGGAGTTGTGCATGGGGTGTGTTTGGAACATTTTGTCACCGGCCGACTCCAAAATTCAGCGGTTCCCCATCTCAGCCCAGAAAGCAGGTAGAACAACTTTTGTGGTGTCTTTCAGATGCCTACCGGAGCAATGTAAAAACTACCAGGAGAACTCCTGTCTGGCACCTTCCCCGGTGGAGTTGTGCATGGGGTGTGTTTGGAACATTTTGTCACCGGCCGACTCCAAAATTCAGCGGTTCCCCATCTCAGCCCAGAAAGCAGGTAGAACAACTTTTCTGGTGTCTTTCAGATGCCTACCGGAGCAATGTAAAAACTACCAGGAGAACTCCTGTCTGGCACCTTCCCCGGTGGAGTTGTGCATGGGGTGTGTTCGGAACATTTTGTCACCAGCCGACTCCAAAATTCAGCTGTTCCCCATCTCAGCCCAGAAAGCAGGTAGAACAACTTTTGTGGTGCCTTTCAGCTGCCTACCAAGGTAGTGTAAAAACTACCAGGAGAACTCCTGTCTGGCACCTTCCCCGGTGGAGTTGTGCATGGGGTGTGTTTGGAACATTTTGTCACCAGCAGAGTCCAAAATTCAGCGGTTCCCCATCTCAGCCCAGAAAGCAGGTAGAACAACTTTTGTGGTGTCCTTTTGATGCCTACCGGAGCAATGTAAAAACTACCAACAGAACTCGTCCCTGGCACCTTCGCTAGTGGAGTTGTGCATGGGGTGTATTTATTAAAATTTTGTCACCAGCCGAGTCCAAAATTCAGCTGTTCCCCATCTCAGCCCAGAAAGCAGGTAGAACAACTTTTGTGGTGCCTTTCAGCTGCCTACCAAGGTAGTGTAAAAACTATCAAGAGAACTCTTGTCTGGCACCTTCCCCGGTGGAGTTGTGCATGGGGTGTGTTTGGAACATTTTGTCACCAGCCGACTCCAAAATTCAGCGGTTCCCCATCTCAGCCCAGAAAGCAGGTAGAACAACTTTTGTGGTGCCTTTCAGCTGCCTACCAAGGTAGTGTAAAAACTACTAAGAGAACTCCTGTCTGGCACCTTCCCCGGTGGAGTTGTGCAGGGGGTGTGTTTGGAACATTTTTTCACCGGCCGAGTCCAAAATTCAGCGGTTCCCCATCTCAGCCCAGAAAGCAGGTAGAACAACTTTTGTGGTGTCTTTCAGCTGCCTACCGGAGCAATGTAAAAACTACAGGAGAACTCCTGTCTGGCACCTTCCCCGGTGGAGTTGTGCATGGGGTGTGTTCGGAATATTTTGTCACCAGCCGAGTCCAAAAATTCAGCGGTTCCCCATCTCAGCCCAGAAAGCAGGTAGAACAACTTTTGTGGTGCCTTTCAAATGCCTACCAAGGTAGTGTAAAAACTATCAAGAGAACTCTTGTCTGGCACCTTCCCCGGTGGAGTTGTGCATGGGGTGTGTTTGGAACATTTTGTCACCGGCCGAGTCCAAAATTCAGCGGTTCCCCATCTCAGCCCAGAAAGCAGGTAGAACAACTTTTGTGGTGTCTTTCAGATGCCTACCAAGGTAGTGTAAAAACTACTAAGAGAACTCCTGTCTGGCACCTTCCCCGGTGGAGTTGTGCAGGGGGTGTGTTTGGAACATTTTTTCACCAGCCAACTCCAAAATTCAGCGATTCCCCATCTCAGCCCAGAAAGCAGGTAGAACAACTTTTGTGGTGTCTTTCAGATGCCTACCGGAGCAATGTAAAAACTACCAGGAGAACTCCTGTCTGGCACCTTCCCCGGTGGAGTTGTGCATGGGGTGTGTTTGGAACATTTTTTCACCGGCCGAGTCCAAAATTCAGCGATTCCCCATCTCAGCCCAGAAAGCAGGAAGAACAACTTTTGTGGTGTCCTTTTGATGCCTACCGGAGCAATGTAAAAACTACCAACAGAACTCGTCCCTGGCACCTTCGCTAGTGGAGTTGTGCATGGGGTGTGTTTGGAACATTTTGTCACCGGCCGAGTCCAAAATTCAGCGGTTCCCCATCTCAGCCCAGAAAGCAGGTAGAACAACTTTTGTGGTGTCTTTCAGATGCCTACCAAGGTAGTGTAAAAACTACCAGGAGAACTCCTTTCTGGCACCTTCCCCGGTGGAGTTGTGCATGGGGTGTGTTTGGAACATTTTGTCACCAGCCGAGTCCAAAATTCAGCTGTCCCCATCTCAGCCCAGAAAGCAGGTAGAACAACTTTTGTGGTGCCTTTCAGCTGCCTACCAAGGTAGTGTAAAAACTATTAAGAGAACTCCTGTCTGGCACCTTCCCCGGTGGAGTTGTGCATGGGGTGTGTTTGGAACATTTTGTCACCGGCCGAGTCCAAAATTCAGCGATTCCCCATCTCAGCCCAGAAAGCAGGTAGAACAACTTTTCTGGTGTCTTTCAGATGCCTACCGGAGCAATGTAAAAACTACCAGGAGAACTCCTGTCTGGCACCTTCCCCGGTGGAGTTGTGCATGGGGTGTGTTCGGAACATTTTGTCACCAGCCGAGTCCAAAATTCAGCTGTTCCCCATCTCAGCCCAGAAAGCAGGTAGAACAACTTTTGTGGTGCCTTTCAAATGCCTACCAAGGTAGTGTAAAAACTACCAGGAGAACTCCTGTCTGGCACCTTCCCCGGTGGAGTTGTGCATGGGGTGTGTTTGGAACATTTTGTCACCGGCCGACTCCAAAATTCAGCGGTTCCCCATCTCAGCCCAGAAAGCAGGAAGAACAACTTTTGTGGTGTCTTTCAGCTGCCTACCAAGGTAGTGTAAAAACTACTAAGAGAACTCCTGTCTGGCACCTTCCCCGGTGGAGTTGTGCAGGGGGTGTGTTTGGAACATTTTTTCACCAGCCGACTCCAAAATTCAGCGGTTCCCCATCTCAGCCCAGAAAGCAGGTAGAACAACATCTCTCTCTTTTCCTCCTCCTCCGTTGTTGTTGTTGAGAGAGAGATCTCTCTCTTTTCCTCCTCCTCCGTTGTTGTTGTTGAGAGAGATGGGGTGTGTTTGGAACATTTTTTCACCGGCCGAGTCCAAAATTCAGCGGTTCCCCATCTCAGCCCAGAAAGCAGGAAGAACAACTTTTGTGGTGTCTTTCAGATGCCTACCGGAGCAATGTAAAAACTACCAGGAGAACTCCTGTCTGGCACCTTCCCCGGTGGAGTTGTGCATGGGGTGTGTTTGGAACATTTTGTCACCGGCCGACTCCAAAATTCAGCGGTTCCCCATCTCAGCCCAGAAAGCAGGTAGAACAACTTTTGTGGTGTCTTTCAGATGCCTACCGGAGCAATGTAAAAACTATCAAGAGAACTCCTGTCTGGCACGTTCCCCGGTGGAGTTGTGCATGGGGTGTGTTTGGAACATTTTGTCACCGGCCGACTCCAAAATTCAGCGGTTCCCCATCTCAGCCCAGAAAGCAGGTAGAACAACTTTTGTGGTGTCTTTCAGATGCCTACCGGAGCAATGTAAAAACTACCAGGAGAACTCCTGTCTGGCACCTTCCCCGGTGGAGTTGTGCATGGGGTGTGTTTGGAACATTTTGTCACCGGCCGACTCCAAAATTCAGCGGTTCCCCATCTCAGCCCAGAAAGCAGGTAGAACAACTTTTCTGGTGTCTTTCAGATGCCTACCGGAGCAATGTAAAAACTACCAGGAGAACTCCTGTCTGGCACCTTCCCCGGTGGAGTTGTGCATGGGGTGTGTTCGGAACATTTTGTCACCAGCCGACTCCAAAATTCAGCTGTTCCCCATCTCAGCCCAGAAAGCAGGTAGAACAACTTTTGTGGTGCCTTTCAGCTGCCTACCAAGGTAGTGTAAAAACTACCAGGAGAACTCCTGTCTGGCACCTTCCCCGGTGGAGTTGTGCATGGGGTGTGTTTGGAACATTTTGTCACCAGCAGAGTCCAAAATTCAGCGGTTCCCCATCTCAGCCCAGAAAGCAGGTAGAACAACTTTTGTGGTGTCCTTTTGATGCCTACCGGAGCAATGTAAAAACTACCAACAGAACTCGTCCCTGGCACCTTCGCTAGTGGAGTTGTGCATGGGGTGTATTTATTAAAAATTTTGTCACCAGCCGAGTCCAAAATTCAGCTGTTCCCCATCTCAGCCCAGAAAGCAGGTAGAACAACTTTTGTGGTGCCTTTCAGCTGCCTACCAAGGTAGTGTAAAAACTATCAAGAGAACTCTTGTCTGGCACCTTCCCCGGTGGAGTTGTGCATGGGGTGTGTTTGGAACATTTTGTCACCAGCCGACTCCAAAATTCAGCGGTTCCCCATCTCAGCCCAGAAAGCAGGTAGAACAACTTTTGTGGTGCCTTTCAGCTGCCTACCAAGGTAGTGTAAAAACTACTAAGAGAACTCCTGTCTGGCACCTTCCCCGGTGGAGTTGTGCAGGGGGGTGTGTTTGGAACATTTTTTCACCGGCCGAGTCCAAAATTCAGCGGTTCCCCATCTCAGCCCAGAAAGCAGGTAGAACAACTTTTGTGGTGTCTTTCAGCTGCCTACCGGAGCAATGTAAAAACTACAGGAGAACTCCTGTCTGGCACCTTCCCCGGTGGAGTTGTGCATGGGGTGTGTTCGGAATATTTTGTCACCAGCCGAGTCCAAAAATTCAGCGGTTCCCCATCTCAGCCCAGAAAGCAGGTAGAACAACTTTTGTGGTGCCTTTCAAATGCCTACCAAGGTAGTGTAAAAACTATCAAGAGAACTCTTGTCTGGCACCTTCCCCGGTGGAGTTGTGCATGGGGTGTGTTTGGAACATTTTGTCACCGGCCGAGTCCAAAATTCAGCGGTTCCCCATCTCAGCCCAGAAAGCAGGTAGAACAACTTTTGTGGTGTCTTTCAGATGCCTACCAAGGTAGTGTAAAAACTACTAAGAGAACTCCTGTCTGGCACCTTCCCCGGTGGAGTTGTGCAGGGGGTGTGTTTGGAACATTTTTTCACCAGCCAACTCCAAAATTCAGCGATTCCCCATCTCAGCCCAGAAAGCAGGTAGAACAACTTTTGTGGTGTCTTTCAGATGCCTACCGGAGCAATGTAAAAACTACCAGGAGAACTCCTGTCTGGCACCTTCCCCGGTGGAGTTGTGCATGGGGTGTGTTTGGAACATTTTTTCACCGGCCGAGTCCAAAATTCAGCGATTCCCCATCTCAGCCCAGAAAGCAGGAAGAACAACTTTTGTGGTGTCCTTTTGATGCCTACCGGAGCAATGTAAAAACTACCAACAGAACTCGTCCCTGGCACCTTCGCTAGTGGAGTTGTGCATGGGGTGTGTTTGGAACATTTTGTCACCGGCCGAGTCCAAAATTCAGCGGTTCCCCATCTCAGCCCAGAAAGCAGGTAGAACAACTTTTGTGGTGTCTTTCAGATGCCTACCAAGGTAGTGTAAAAACTACCAGGAGAACTCCTTTCTGGCACCTTCCCCGGTGGAGTTGTGCATGGGGTGTGTTTGGAACATTTTGTCACCAGCCGAGTCCAAAATTCAGCTGTCCCCATCTCAGCCCAGAAAGCAGGTAGAACAACTTTTGTGGTGCCTTTCAGCTGCCTACCAAGGTAGTGTAAAAACTATTAAGAGAACTCCTGTCTGGCACCTTCCCCGGTGGAGTTGTGCATGGGGTGTGTTTGGAACATTTTGTCACCGGCCGAGTCCAAAATTCAGCGATTCCCCATCTCAGCCCAGAAAGCAGGTAGAACAACTTTTCTGGTGTCTTTCAGATGCCTACCGGAGCAATGTAAAAACTACCAGGAGAACTCCTGTCTGGCACCTTCCCCGGTGGAGTTGTGCATGGGGTGTGTTCGGAACATTTTGTCACCAGCCGAGTCCAAAATTCAGCTGTTCCCCATCTCAGCCCAGAAAGCAGGTAGAACAACTTTTGTGGTGCCTTTCAAATGCCTACCAAGGTAGTGTAAAAACTACCAGGAGAACTCCTGTCTGGCACCTTCCCCGGTGGAGTTGTGCATGGGGTGTCTTTGGAACATTTTGTCACCGGCCGACTCCAAAATTCAGCGGTTCCCCATCTCAGCCCAGAAAGCAGGTAGAACAACTTTTGTGGTGTCCTTTTGATGCCTACAGGAGCAATGTAAAAACTACCAACAGAACTCGTCCCTGGCACCTTCGCTAGTGAGTTGTGCATGGGGTGTATTTATTAAAATTTTGTCACCAGCCGAGTCCAAAATTCAGCGGTTCCCCATCTCAGCCCAGAAAGCAGGTAGAACAACTTTTGTGGTGCCTTTCAGCTGCCTACCAAGGTAGTGTAAAAACTATCAAGAGAACTCTTGTCTGGCACCTTCCCCGGTGGAGTTGTGCATGGGGTGTGTTTGGAACATTTTGTCACCAGCCGACTCCAAAATTCAGCGGTTCCCCATCTCAGCCCAGAAAGCAGGTAGAACAACTTTTGTGGTGCCTTTCAGCTGCCTACCAAGGTAGTGTAAAAACTATTCAGAGAACTCCTGTCTGGCACCTTCCCCGGTGGAGTTGTGCAGGGGGTGTGTTTGGAACATTTTTTCACCAGCCGACTCCAAAATTCAGCGGTTCCCCATCTCAGCCCAGAAAGCAGGTAGAACAACTTTTGTGGTGTCTTTCAGATGCCTACCGAAGCAATGTAAAAACTACCAGGAGAACTCCTGTCTGGCACCTTCCCCGGTGGAGTTGTGCATGGGGTGTGTTTGGAACATTTTGTCACCAGCCGAGTCCAAAATTCAGCGGTTCCCCATCTCAGCCCAGAAAGCAGGTAGAACAACTTTTGTGGTGTCTTTCAGATACCTACCGGAGCAATGTAAAATCTACCAGGAGAACTCCTGTCTGGCACCTTCCCCGGTGGAGTTGTGCATGGGGTGTGTTTGGAACATTTTGTCACCGGCCGAGTCCAAAATTCAGCGGTTCCCCATCTCAGCCCAGAAAGCAGGTAGAACAACTTTTGTGGTGTCCTTTTGATGCCTACCGGAGCAATGTAAAAACTACCAACAGAACTCGTCCCTGGCACCTTCGCTAGTGGAGTTGTGCATGGGGTGTATTTATTAAAATTTTGTCACCAGCCGAGTCCAAAATTCAGCTGTTCCCCATCTCAGCCCAGAAAGCAGGTAGAACAACTTTTGTGGTGCCTTTCAGCTGCCTACCAAGGTAGTGTAAAAACTATCAGGAGAACTCTTGTCTGGCACCTTCCCCGGTGGAGTTGTGCATGGGGTGTGTTTGGAACATTTTGTCACCGGCCGACTCCAAAATTCAGCGGTTCCCCATCTCAGCCCAGAAAGCAGGTAGAACAACTTTTGTGGTGTCTTTCAGATGCCTACCAAGGTAGTGTAAAAACTACCAGGAGAACTCCTGTCTGGCACCTTCCCCGGTGGAGTTGTGCATGGGGTGTGTTTGGAACATTTTGTCACCAGCCGAGTCCAAAATTCAGCTGTCCCCATCTCAGCCCAGAAAGCAGGTAGAACAACTTTTGTGGTGCCTTTCAGCTGCCTACCAAGGTAGTGTAAAAACTACCAGGAGAACTCCTGTCTGGCACCTTCCCCGGTGGAGTTGTGCATGGGGTGTGTTTGGAACATTTTGTCACCGGCCGACTCCAAAATTCAGCGATTCCCCATCTCAGCCCAGAAAGCAGGTAGAACAACTTTTGTGGTGTCTTTCAGATGCCTACCGGAGCAATGTAAAAACTACCAGGAGAACTCCTGTCTGGCACCTTCCCCGGTGGAGTTGTGCATGGGGTGTTTTTGGAACATTTTGTCACCGGCCGACTCCAAAATTCAGCGGTTCCCCATCTCAGCCCAGAAAGCAGGTAGAACAACTTTTGTGGTGTCTTTCAGATGCCTACCAAGGTAGTGTAAAAACTACTAAGAGAACTCCTGAATGACACCTTCCCCGGTGGAGTTGTGCATGGGGTGTGTTTGGAACATTTTGTCACCAGCCGAGTCCAAAATACAGCGGTTCCCCATCTCAGCCTAGAAAGCAGGTAGAACAACTTTTGTGGTGCCTTTCAAATGCCTACCAAGGTAGTGTAAAAACTACCAAGAGAACTCCTGTCTGGCACCTTCCCCGGTGGAGTTGTGCATGGGTTGTGTTTGGAACATTTTGTCACCGGCCGAGTCCAAAATTCAGCGTTTCCCCATCTCAGCCCAGAAAGCAGGTAGAACAACTTTTGTGGTGTCTTTCCGCTGCCTACCGGAGCAATGTAAAAACTACCAGGAGAACTCCTGTCTGGCACCTTCCCCGGTGGAGTTGTGCATGGGGTGTCTTTGGAACATTTTGTCACCAGCCGAGTCCAAAATTCAGCGGTTCCCCATCTCAGCCCAGAAAGCAGGTAGAACAACTTTTGTGGTGCCTTTCAGCTGCCTACCAAGGTAGTGTAAAAACTACTAAGAGAACTCCTGTCTGGCACCTTCCCCGGTGGAGTTGTTCATGGGGTGTGTTTGGAACATTTTGTCACCGGCCGACTCCAAAATTCAGCGGTTCCCCATCTCAGCCCAGAAAGCAGGAAGAACAACTTTTGTGGTGTCTTTCAGATGCCTACCAAGGTAGTGTAAAAACTACTAAGAGAACTCCTGTCTGGCACCTTCCCCGGTGGAGTTGTGCAGGGGGTGTGTTTGGAACATTTTTTCACCAGCCGACTCCAAAATTCAGCGATTCCCCATCTCAGCCCAGAAAGCAGGTAGAACAACTTTTGTGGTGTCTTTCAGATGCCTACCGGAGCAATGTAAAAACTACCAGGAGAACTCCTGTCTGGCACCTTCCCCGGTGGAGTTGTGCATGGGGTGTGTTTGGAACATTTTGTCACCGGCCGACTCCAAAATTCAGCGGTTCCCCATCTCAGCCCAGAAAGCAGGAAGAACAACTTTTGTGGTGTCTTTCAGATGCCTACCGGAGCAATGTAAAAACTACCAGGAGAACTCCTGTCTGGCACCTTCCCCGGTGGAGTTGTGCATGGGGTGTGTTTGGAACATTTTGTCACCGGCCGAGTCCAAAATTCAGTGGTTCCCCATCTCAGCCCAGAAAGCAGGTAGAACAACTTTTGTGGTGTCTTTCAGATGCCTACCGGAGCAATGTAAAAACTATCAAGAGAACTCCTGTCTGGCACGTTCCCCGGTGGAGTTGTGCATGGGGTGTGTTTGGAACATTTTGTCACCGGCCGACTCCAAAATTCAGCGGTTCCCCATCTCAGCCCAGAAAGCAGGTAGAACAACTTTTATGGTGCCTTTCAGCTGCCTACCAAGGTAGTGTAAAAACTACTAAGAGAACTCCTGTCTGGCACCTTCCCCGGTGGAGTTGTTCATGGGGTGTGTTTGGAACATTTTGTCACCGGCCGACTCCAAAATTCAGCGGTTCCCCATCTCAGCCCAGAAAGCAGGAAGAACAACTTTTGTGGTGTCTTTCAGATGCCTACCAAGGTAGTGTAAAAACTACTAAGAGAACTCCTGTCTGGCACCTTCCCCGGTGGAGTTGTGCAGGGGGTGTGTTTGGAACATTTTTTCACCAGCCGACTCCAAAATTCAGCGATTCCCCATCTCAGCCCAGAAAGCAGGTAGAACAACTTTTGTGGTGTCTTTCAGATGCCTACCGGAGCAATGTAAAAACTACCAGGAGAACTCCTGTCTGGCACCTTCCCCGGTGGAGTTGTGCATGGGGTGTGTTTGGAACATTTTTTCACCGGCCGAGTCCAAAATTCAGCGGTTCCCCATCTCAGCCCAGAAAGCAGGAAGAACAACTTTTGTGGTGTCTTTCAGATGCCTACCGGAGCAATGTAAAAACTACCAGGAGAACTCCTGTCTGGCACCTTCCCCGGTGGAGTTGTGCATGGGGTGTGTTTGGAACATTTTGTCACCGGCCGAGTCCAAAATTCAGTGGTTCCCCATCTCAGCCCAGAAAGCAGGTAGAACAACTTTTGTGGTGTCTTTCAGATGCCTACCGGAGCAATGTAAAAACTATCAAGAGAACTCCTGTCTGGCACGTTCCCCGGTGGAGTTGTGCATGGGGTGTGTTTGGAACATTTTGTCACCGGCCGACTCCAAAATTCAGCGGTTCCCCATCTCAGCCCAGAAAGCAGGTAGAACAACTTTTGTGGTGTCTTTCAGATGCCTACCGGAGCAATGTAAAAACTACCAAGAGAACTCCTGTCTGGCACCTTCCCCGGTGGAGTTGTGCATGGGGTGTCTTTGGAACATTTTGTCACCGGCCGACTCCAAAATTCAGCGGTTCCCCATCTCAGCCCAGAAAGCAGGTAGAACAACTTTTGTGGTGTCTTTCAGATGCCTACCGGAGCAATGTAAAAACTACCAGGAGAACTCCTGTCTGGCACCTTCCCCGGTGGAGTTGTGCATGGGGTGTGTTCGGAACATTTTGTCACCAGCCGACTCCAAAATTCAGCTGTTCCCCATCTCAGCCCAGAAAGCAGGTAGAACAACTTTTGTGGTGTCTTTCAGATGCCTACCGGAGCAATGTAAAAACTACCAGGAGAACTCCTGTCTGGCACCTTCCCCGGTGGAGTTGTGCATGGGGTGTGTTTGGAACATTTTGTCACCAGCAGAGTCCAAAATTCAGCGGTTCCCCATCTCAGCCCAGAAAGCAGGTAGAACAACTTTTGTGGTGTCCTTTTGATGCCTACCGGAGCAATGTAAAAACTACCAACAGAACTCGTCCCTGGCACCTTCGCTAGTGAGTTGTGCATGGGGTGTATTTATTAAAATTTTGTCACCAGCCGAGTCCAAAATTCAGCTGTTCCCCATCTCAGCCCAGAAAGCAGGTAGAACAACTTTTGTGGTGCCTTTCAGCTGCCTACCAAGGTAGTGTAAAAACTATCAAGAGAACTCTTGTCTGGCACCTTCCCCGGTGGAGTTGTGCATGGGGTGTGTTTGGAACATTTTGTCACCAGCCGACTCCAAAATTCAGCGGTTCCCCATCTCAGCCCAGAAAGCAGGTAGAACAACTTTTGTGGTGTCTTTCAGATGCCTACCAAGGTAGTGTAAAAACTACTAAGAGAACTCCTGTCTGGCACCTTCCCCGGTGGAGTTGTGCATGGGGTGTGTTTGGAACATTTTTTCACCAGCCGACTCCAAAATTCAGCGTTTCCCCATCTCAGCCCAGAAAGCAGGTAGAACAACTTTTGTGGTGCCTTTCAGCTGCCTACCAAGGTAGTGTAAAAACTATTAAGAGAACTCCTGTCTGGCACCTTCCCCGGTGGAGTTGTGCATGGGGTGTGTTTGGAACATTTTGTCACCGGCCGAGTCCAAAATTCAGCGGTTCCCCATCTCAGCCCAGAAAGCAGGTAGAACAACTTTTGTGGTGTCTTTCAGATGCCTACCGGAGCAATGTAAAAACTACCAGGAGAACTCCTGTCTGGCACCTTCCCCGGTGGAGTTGTGCATGGGGTGTGTTTGGAACATTTTGTCACCGGCCGAGTCCAAAATTCAGCGGTTCCCCATCTCAGCCCAGAAAGCAGGTAGAACAACTTTTGTGGTGCCTTTCAAATGCCTACCAAGGTAGTGTAAAAACTACTAAGAGAACTCCTGAATGACACCTTCCCCGGTGGAGTTGTGCAGGGGGTGTGTTTGGAACATTTTGTCACCGGCCGAGTCCAAAATTCAGCGGTTCCCCATCTCAGCCCAGAAAGCAGGTAGAACAACTTTTGTGGTGCCTTTCAAATGCCTACCAAGGTAGAGTAAAAACTACCAAGAGAACTCCTGTCTGGCACCTTCCCCGGTGGAGTTGTGCATGGGGTGTTTTTGGAACATTTTGTCACCGGCCGACTCCAAAATTCAGCGATTCCCCATCTCAGCCCAGAAAGCAGGTAGAACAACTTTTGTGGTGTCCTTTTGATGCCTACAGGAGCAATGTAAAAACTACCAAACGAACTCGTCCCTGGCACCTTCGCTAGTGGAGTTGTGCATGGGGTGTATTTATTAAAATTTTGTCACCAGCCGAGTCCAAAATTCAGCGTTTCCCCATCTCAGCCCAGAAAGCAGGTAGAACAACTTTTGTGGTGTCTTTCAGATGCCTACCGGAGCAATGTAAAAACTACCAGGAGAACTCCTGTCTGGCACCTTCCCCGGTGGAGTTGTGCATGGGGTGTGTTTGGAACATTTTATCACCGGCCGACTCCAAAATTCAGCGGTTCCCCATCTCAGCCCAGAAAGCAGGTAGAACAACTTTTGTGGTGCCTTTCAGCTGCTTACCAAGGTAGTGTAAAAACTATTAAGAGAACTCCTGTCTGGCACCTTCCCCGGTGGAGTTGTGCATGGGGTGTGTTTGGAACATTTTGTCACCGGCCGAGTCCAAAATTCAGCGGTTCCCCATCTCAGCCCAGAAACCAGGTAGAACAACTTTTGTGGTGTCTTTCAGATGCCTACCGGAGCAATGTAAAAACTACCAGGAGAACTCCTGTCTGGCACCTTCCCCGGTGGAGTTGTGCATGGGGTGTGTTTGGAACATTTTGTCACCGGCCGAGTCCAAAATTCAGCGGTTCCCCATCTCAGCCCAGAAAGCAGGTAGAACAACTTTTGTGGTGCCTTTCAAATGCCTACCAAGGTAGTGTAAAAACTACCAAGAGAACTCCTGCCTGGCACCTTCCCCGGTGGAGTTGTGCATGGGTTGTGTTTGGAACATTTTGTCACCGGCCGAGTCCAAAATTCAGCGTTTCCCCATCTCAGCCCAGAAAGCAGGTAGAACAACTTTTGTGGTGTCTTTCAGCTGCCTACCGGAACAATGTAAAAACTACCAGGAGAACTCCTGTCTGGCACCTTCCCCGGTGGAGTTGTGCATGGGGTGTGTTCGGAATATTTTGTCACCAGCCGAGTCCAAAAATTCAGCGGTTCCCCATCTCAGCCCAGAAAGCAGGTAGAACAACTTTTGTGGTGCCTTTCAGCTGCCTACCAAGGTAGTGTAAAAACTATCAAGAGAACTCTTGTCTGGCACCTTCCCCGGTGGAGTTGTGCATGGGGTGTGTTTGGAACATTTTGTCACCAGCCGAGTCCAAAATTCAGCGGTTCCCCATCTCAGCCCAGAAAGCAGGAAGAACAACTTTTGTGGTGTCTTTCAGATGCCTACCAAGGTAGTGTAAAAACTACTAAGAGAACTCCTGTCTGGCACCTTCCCCGGTGGAGTTGTGCAGGGGGTGTGTTTGGAACATTTTGTCACCAGCCGACTCCAAAATTCAGCGATTCCCCATCTCAGCCCAGAAAGCAGGTAGAACAACTTTTCTGGTGTCTTTCAGATGCCTACCGGAGCAATGTAAAAACTACCAGGAGAACTCCTGTCTGGCACCTTCCCCGGTGGAGTTGTGCATGGGGTGTGTTTGGAACATTTTTTCACCGGCCGAGTCCAAAATTCAGCGATTCCCCATCTCAGCCCAGAAAGCAGGAAGAACAACTTTTGTGGTGTCCTTTTGATGCCTACCGGAGCAATGTAAAAACTACCAACAGAACTCGTCCCTGGCACCTTCGCTAGTGGAGTTGTGCATGGGGTGTGTTTGGAACATTTTGTCACCGGCCGAGTCCAAAATTCAGCGGTTCCCCATCTCAGCCCAGAAAGCAGGTAGAACAACTTTTGTGGTGTCTTTCAGATGCCTACCGGAGCAATGTAAAAACTATTAAGAGAACTCCTGTCTGGCACGTTCCCCGGTGGAGTTGTGCATGGGGTGTGTTTGGAACATTTTGTCACCGGCCGACTCCAAAATTCAGCGGTTCCCCATCTCAGCCCAGAAAGCAGGTAGAACAACTTTTGTGGTGTCTTTCAGATGCCTACCGGAGCAATGTAAAAACTACCAGGAGAACTCCTGTCTGGCACCTTCCCCGGTGGAGTTGTGCAGGGGGTGTGTTTGGAACATTTTGTCACCGGCCGACTCCAAAATTCAGCGGTTCCCCATCTCAGCCCAGAAAGCAGGTAGAACAACTTTTGTAGTGTCTTTTTGATGCCTACCGGAGCAATGTAAAAACTACCAGGAGAACTCCTGTCTGGCACCTTCCCCGGTGGAGTTGTGCATGGGGTGTGTTC
Organism: Falco biarmicus; assembly: GCF_023638135.1. Taxonomy (NCBI): domain Eukaryota; kingdom Metazoa; phylum Chordata; class Aves; order Falconiformes; family Falconidae; genus Falco; species Falco biarmicus. The sequence continues at coordinate 383,454 of NW_026612023.1, read as the reverse complement.
GGAACATTTTGTCACCAGCCGACTCCAAAATTCTGCTGTTCCCCATCTCAGCCCAGAAAGCAGGTAGAACAACTTTTGTGGTGCCTTTCAGCTGCCTACCAAGGTAGTGTAAAAACTATCAGGAGAACTCTTGTCTGGCACCTTCCCTAGTGGAGTTGTGCATGGGGTGTGTTTGGAACATTTTGTCACCAGCCGACTCCAAAATTCAGCGGTTCCCCATCTCAGCCCAGAAAGCAGGTAGAACAACTTTTGTGGTGTCTTTCAGATGCCTACCGGAGCAATGTAAAAACTACCAGGAGAACTCCTGTCTGGCACCTTCCCCGGTGGAGTTGTGCATGGGGTGTGTTTGGAACATTTTATCACCGGCCGACTCCAAAATTCAGCGGTTCCCCATCTCAGCCCAGAAAGCAGGTAGAACAACTTTTGTGGTGCCTTTCAGCTGCTTACCAAGGTAGTGTAAAAACTATTAAGAGAACTCCTGTCTGGCACCTTCCCCGGTGGAGTTGTGCATGGGGTGTGTTTGGAACATTTTGTCACCGGCCGAGTCCAAAATTCAGCGGTTCCCCATCTCAGCCCAGAAACCAGGTAGAACAACTTTTGTGGTGTCTTTCAGATGCCTACCGGAGCAATGTAAAAACTACCAGGAGAACTCCTGTCTGGCACCTTCCCCGGTGGAGTTGTGCATGGGGTGTGTTTGGAACATTTTGTCACCGGCCGAGTCCAAAATTCAGCGGTTCCCCATCTCAGCCCAGAAAGCAGGTAGAACAACTTTTGTGGTGCCTTTCAAATGCCTACCAAGGTAGTGTAAAAACTACCAAGAGAACTCCTGCCTGGCACCTTCCCCGGTGGAGTTGTGCATGGGTTGTGTTTGGAACATTTTGTCACCGGCCGAGTCCAAAATTCAGCGTTTCCCCATCTCAGCCCAGAAAGCAGGTAGAACAACTTTTGTGGTGTCTTTCAGCTGCCTACCGGAACAATGTAAAAACTACCAGGAGAACTCCTGTCTGGCACCTTCCCCGGTGGAGTTGTGCATGGGGTGTGTTCGGAATATTTTGTCACCAGCCGAGTCCAAAAATTCAGCGGTTCCCCATCTCAGCCCAGAAAGCAGGTAGAACAACTTTTGTGGTGCCTTTCAGCTGCCTACCAAGGTAGTGTAAAAACTATCAAGAGAACTCTTGTCTGGCACCTTCCCCGGTGGAGTTGTGCATGGGGTGTGTTTGGAACATTTTGTCACCAGCCGAGTCCAAAATTCAGCGGTTCCCCATCTCAGCCCAGAAAGCAGGAAGAACAACTTTTGTGGTGTCTTTCAGATGCCTACCAAGGTAGTGTAAAAACTACTAAGAGAACTCCTGTCTGGCACCTTCCCCGGTGGAGTTGTGCAGGGGGTGTGTTTGGAACATTTTGTCACCAGCCGACTCCAAAATTCAGCGATTCCCCATCTCAGCCCAGAAAGCAGGTAGAACAACTTTTCTGGTGTCTTTCAGATGCCTACCGGAGCAATGTAAAAACTACCAGGAGAACTCCTGTCTGGCACCTTCCCCGGTGGAGTTGTGCATGGGGTGTGTTTGGAACATTTTTTCACCGGCCGAGTCCAAAATTCAGCGATTCCCCATCTCAGCCCAGAAAGCAGGAAGAACAACTTTTGTGGTGTCCTTTTGATGCCTACCGGAGCAATGTAAAAACTACCAACAGAACTCGTCCCTGGCACCTTCGCTAGTGGAGTTGTGCATGGGGTGTGTTTGGAACATTTTGTCACCGGCCGAGTCCAAAATTCAGCGGTTCCCCATCTCAGCCCAGAAAGCAGGTAGAACAACTTTTGTGGTGTCTTTCAGATGCCTACCGGAGCAATGTAAAAACTATTAAGAGAACTCCTGTCTGGCACGTTCCCCGGTGGAGTTGTGCATGGGGTGTGTTTGGAACATTTTGTCACCGGCCGACTCCAAAATTCAGCGGTTCCCCATCTCAGCCCAGAAAGCAGGTAGAACAACTTTTGTGGTGTCTTTCAGATGCCTACCGGAGCAATGTAAAAACTACCAGGAGAACTCCTGTCTGGCACCTTCCCCGGTGGAGTTGTGCAGGGGGTGTGTTTGGAACATTTTGTCACCGGCCGACTCCAAAATTCAGCGGTTCCCCATCTCAGCCCAGAAAGCAGGTAGAACAACTTTTCTGGTGTCTTTCAGATGCCTACCGGAGCAATGTAAAAACTACCAGGAGAACTCCTGTCTGGCACCTTCCCCGGTGGAGTTGTGCATGGGGTGTGTTCGGAACATTTTGTCACCAGCCGACTCCAAAATTCTGCTGTTCCCCATCTCAGCCCAGAAAGCAGGTAGAACAACTTTTGTGGTGCCTTTCAGCTGCCTACCAAGGTAGTGTAAAAACTATCAGGAGAACTCTTGTCTGGCACCTTCCCTAGTGGAGTTGTGCATGGGGTGTGTTTGGAACATTTTGTCACCAGCCGACTCCAAAATTCAGCGGTTCCCCATCTCAGCCCAGAAAGCAGGTAGAACAACTTTTGTGGTGTCTTTCAGATGCCTACCGGAGCAATGTAAAAACTACCAGGAGAACTCCTGTCTGGCACCTTCCCCGGTGGAGTTGTGCATGGGGTGTGTTTGGAACATTTTGTCACCGGCCGACTCCAAAATTCAGCGGTTCCCCATCTCAGCCCAGAAAGCAGGTAGAACAACTTTTGTAGTGTCTTTTTGATGCCTACCGGAGCAATGTAAAAACTACCAGGAGAACTCCTGTCTGGCACCTTCCCCGGTGGAGTTGTGCATGGGGTGTGTTTGGAACATTTTGTCACCGGCCGACTCCAAAATTCAGCGGTTCCCCATCTCAGCCCAGAAAGCAGGTAGAACAACTTTTGTAGTGTCTTTCTGATGCCTACCGGAGCAATGTAAAAACTACCAGGAGAACTCCTGTCTGGCACCTTCCCCGGTGGAGTTGTGCATGGGGTGTGTTTGGAACATTTTGTCACCAGCCGAGTCCAAAATTCAGCGGTTCCCCATCTCAGCCCAGAAAGCAGGTAGAACAACTTTTGTGGTGTCTTTCAGATGCCTACCAAGGTAGTGTAAAAACTACTAAGAGAACTCCTGTCTGGCACCTTCCCCGGTGGAGTTGTGCATGGGGTGTCTTTGGAACATTTTTTCACCAGCCGACTCCAAAATTCAGCGGTTCCCCATCTCAGCCCAGAAAGCAGGTAGAACAACTTTTGTGGTGTCTTTCAGATGCCTACCGAAGCAATGTAAAAACTACCAGGAGAACTCCTGTCTGGCACCTTCCCCGGTGGAGTTGTGCATGGGGTGTGTTTGGAACATTTTGTCACCAGCCGAGTCCAAAATTCAGCGGTTCCCCATCTCAGCCCAGAAAGCAGGTAGAACAACTTTTGTGGTGTCTTTCAGATGCCTACCGGAGCAATGTAAAATCTACCAGGAGAACTCCTGTCTGGCACCTTCCCCGGTGGAGTTGTGCATGGGGTGTGTTCGGAACATTTTGTCACCAGCCGACTCCAAAATTCAGCTGTTCCCCATCTCAGCCCAGAAAGCAGGTAGAACAACTTTTGTGGTGCCTTTCAGCTGCCTACCAAGGTAGTGTAAAAACTATCAGGAGAACTCTTGTCTGGCACCTTCCCTAGTGGAGTTGTGCATGGGGTGTGTTTGGAACATTTTGTCACCAGCCGACTCCAAAATTCAGCGGTTCCCCATCTCAGCCCAGAAAGCAGGTAGAACAACTTTTGTGGTGTCTTTCAGATGCCTACCGGAGCAATGTAAAAACTACCAGGAGAACTCCTGTCTGGCACCTTCCCCGGTGGAGTTGTGCATGGGGTGTGTTTGGAACATTTTGTCACCGGCCGACTCCAAAATTCAGCGGTTCCCCATCTCAGCCCAGAAAGCAGGTAGAACAACTTTTGTGGTGTCTTTCAGATGCCTACCGGAGCAATGTAAAAACTACCAGGAGAACTCCTGTCTGGCACCTTCCCCGGTGGAGTTGTGCATGGGGTGTGTTTGGAACATTTTGTCACCGGCCGAGTCCAAAATTCAGCGGTTCCCCATCTCAGCCCAGAAAGCAGGTAGAACAACTTTTGTGGTGCCTTTCAAATGCCTACCAAGGTAGTGTAAAAACTACTAAGAGAACTCCTGAATGACACCTTCCCCGGTGGAGTTGTGCAGGGGGTGTGTTTGGAACATTTTGTCACCGGCCGAGTCCAAAATTCAGCGGTTCCCCATCTCAGCCCAGAAAGCAGGTAGAACAACTTTTGTGGTGCCTTTCAAATGCCTACCAAGGTAGAGTAAAAACTACCAAGAGAACTCCTGTCTGGCACCTTCCCCGGTGGAGTTGTGCATGGGGTGTTTTTGGAACATTTTGTCACCGGCCGACTCCAAAATTCAGCGATTCCCCATCTCAGCCCAGAAAGCAGGTAGAACAACTTTTGTGGTGTCCTTTTGATGCCTACAGGAGCAATGTAAAAACTACCAAACGAACTCGTCCCTGGCACCTTCGCTAGTGGAGTTGTGCATGGGGTGTATTTATTAAAATTTTGTCACCAGCCGAGTCCAAAATTCAGCGTTTCCCCATCTCAGCCCAGAAAGCAGGTAGAACAACTTTTGTGGTGTCTTTCAGATGCCTACCGGAGCAATGTAAAAACTACCAGGAGAACTCCTGTCTGGCACCTTCCCCGGTGGAGTTGTGCATGGGGTGTGTTTGGAACATTTTATCACCGGCCGACTCCAAAATTCAGCGGTTCCCCATCTCAGCCCAGAAAGCAGGTAGAACAACTTTTGTGGTGCCTTTCAGCTGCTTACCAAGGTAGTGTAAAAACTATTAAGAGAACTCCTGTCTGGCACCTTCCCCGGTGGAGTTGTGCATGGGGTGTGTTTGGAACATTTTGTCACCGGCCGAGTCCAAAATTCAGCGGTTCCCCATCTCAGCCCAGAAACCAGGTAGAACAACTTTTGTGGTGTCTTTCAGATGCCTACCGGAGCAATGTAAAAACTACCAGGAGAACTCCTGTCTGGCACCTTCCCCGGTGGAGTTGTGCATGGGGTGTGTTTGGAACATTTTGTCACCGGCCGAGTCCAAAATTCAGCGGTTCCCCATCTCAGCCCAGAAAGCAGGTAGAACAACTTTTGTGGTGCCTTTCAAATGCCTACCAAGGTAGTGTAAAAACTACCAAGAGAACTCCTGCCTGGCACCTTCCCCGGTGGAGTTGTGCATGGGTTGTGTTTGGAACATTTTGTCACCGGCCGAGTCCAAAATTCAGCGTTTCCCCATCTCAGCCCAGAAAGCAGGTAGAACAACTTTTGTGGTGTCTTTCAGCTGCCTACCGGAACAATGTAAAAACTACCAGGAGAACTCCTGTCTGGCACCTTCCCCGGTGGAGTTGTGCATGGGGTGTGTTCGGAATATTTTGTCACCAGCCGAGTCCAAAAATTCAGCGGTTCCCCATCTCAGCCCAGAAAGCAGGTAGAACAACTTTTGTGGTGCCTTTCAGCTGCCTACCAAGGTAGTGTAAAAACTATCAAGAGAACTCTTGTCTGGCACCTTCCCCGGTGGAGTTGTGCATGGGGTGTGTTTGGAACATTTTGTCACCAGCCGAGTCCAAAATTCAGCGGTTCCCCATCTCAGCCCAGAAAGCAGGAAGAACAACTTTTGTGGTGTCTTTCAGATGCCTACCAAGGTAGTGTAAAAACTACTAAGAGAACTCCTGTCTGGCACCTTCCCCGGTGGAGTTGTGCAGGGGGTGTGTTTGGAACATTTTGTCACCAGCCGACTCCAAAATTCAGCGATTCCCCATCTCAGCCCAGAAAGCAGGTAGAACAACTTTTGTGGTGTCTTTCAGATGCCTACCGGAGCAATGTAAAAACTACCAGGAGAACTCCTGTCTGGCACCTTCCCCGGTGGAGTTGTGCATGGGGTGTGTTTGGAACATTTTTTCACCGGCCGAGTCCAAAATTCAGCGATTCCCCATCTCAGCCCAGAAAGCAGGAAGAACAACTTTTGTGGTGTCCTTTTGATGCCTACCGGAGCAATGTAAAAACTACCAACAGAACTCGTCCCTGGCACCTTCGCTAGTGGAGTTGTGCATGGGGTGTGTTTGGAACATTTTGTCACCGGCCGAGTCCAAAATTCAGCGGTTCCCCATCTCAGCCCAGAAAGCAGGTAGAACAACTTTTGTGGTGTCTTTCAGATGCCTACCGGAGCAATGTAAAAACTATTAAGAGAACTCCTGTCTGGCACGTTCCCCGGTGGAGTTGTGCATGGGGTGTGTTTGGAACATTTTGTCACCGGCCGACTCCAAAATTCAGCGGTTCCCCATCTCAGCCCAGAAAGCAGGTAGAACAACTTTTGTGGTGTCTTTCAGATGCCTACCGGAGCAATGTAAAAACTACCAGGAGAACTCCTGTCTGGCACCTTCCCCGGTGGAGTTGTGCAGGGGGTGTGTTTGGAACATTTTGTCACCGGCCGACTCCAAAATTCAGCGGTTCCCCATCTCAGCCCAGAAAGCAGGTAGAACAACTTTTCTGGTGTCTTTCAGATGCCTACCGGAGCAATGTAAAAACTACCAGGAGAACTCCTGTCTGGCACCTTCCCCGGTGGAGTTGTGCATGGGGTGTGTTCGGAACATTTTGTCACCAGCCGACTCCAAAATTCTGCTGTTCCCCATCTCAGCCCAGAAAGCAGGTAGAACAACTTTTGTGGTGCCTTTCAGCTGCCTACCAAGGTAGTGTAAAAACTATCAGGAGAACTCTTGTCTGGCACCTTCCCTAGTGGAGTTGTGCATGGGGTGTGTTTGGAACATTTTGTCACCAGCCGACTCCAAAATTCAGCGGTTCCCCATCTCAGCCCAGAAAGCAGGTAGAACAACTTTTGTGGTGTCTTTCAGATGCCTACCGGAGCAATGTAAAAACTACCAGGAGAACTCCTGTCTGGCACCTTCCCCGGTGGAGTTGTGCATGGGGTGTGTTTGGAACATTTTGTCACCGGCCGACTCCAAAATTCAGCGGTTCCCCATCTCAGCCCAGAAAGCAGGTAGAACAACTTTTGTAGTGTCTTTTTGATGCCTACCGGAGCAATGTAAAAACTACCAGGAGAACTCCTGTCTGGCACCTTCCCCGGTGGAGTTGTGCATGGGGTGTGTTTGGAACATTTTGTCACCGGCCGACTCCAAAATTCAGCGGTTCCCCATCTCAGCCCAGAAAGCAGGTAGAACAACTTTTGTAGTGTCTTTCTGATGCCTACCGGAGCAATGTAAAAACTACCAGGAGAACTCCTGTCTGGCACCTTCCCCGGTGGAGTTGTGCATGGGGTGTGTTTGGAACATTTTGTCACCAGCCGAGTCCAAAATTCAGCGGTTCCCCATCTCAGCCCAGAAAGCAGGTAGAACAACTTTTGTGGTGTCTTTCAGATGCCTACCAAGGTAGTGTAAAAACTACTAAGAGAACTCCTGTCTGGCACCTTCCCGGTGGAGTTGTGCATGGGGTGTCTTTGGAACATTTTTTCACCAGCCGACTCCAAAATTCAGCGGTTCCCCATCTCAGCCCAGAAAGCAGGTAGAACAACTTTTGTGGTGTCTTTCAGATGCCTACCGAAGCAATGTAAAAACTACCAGGAGAACTCCTGTCTGGCACCTTCCCCGGTGGAGTTGTGCATGGGGTGTGTTTGGAACATTTTGTCACCAGCCGAGTCCAAAATTCAGCGGTTCCCCATCTCAGCCCAGAAAGCAGGTAGAACAACTTTTGTGGTGTCTTTCAGATGCCTACCGGAGCAATGTAAAATCTACCAGGAGAACTCCTGTCTGGCACCTTCCCCGGTGGAGTTGTGCATGGGGTGTGTTCGGAACATTTTGTCACCAGCCGACTCCAAAATTCAGCTGTTCCCCATCTCAGCCCAGAAAGCAGGTAGAACAACTTTTGTGGTGCCTTTCAGCTGCCTACCAAGGTAGTGTAAAAACTATCAGGAGAACTCTTGTCTGGCACCTTCCCTAGTGGAGTTGTGCATGGGGTGTGTTTGGAACATTTTGTCACCAGCCGACTCCAAATTCAGCGGTTCCCCATCTCAGCCCAGAAAGCAGGTAGAACAACTTTTGTGGTGTCTTTCAGATGCCTACCGGAGCAATGTAAAAACTACCAGGAGAACTCCTGTCTGGCACCTTCCCCGGTGGAGTTGTGCATGGGGTGTGTTTGGAACATTTTGTCACCGGCCGACTCCAAAATTCAGCGGTTCCCCATCTCAGCCCAGAAAGCAGGTAGAACAACTTTTGTAGTGTCTTTTTGATGCCTACCGGAGCAATGTAAAAACTACCAGGAGAACTCCTGTCTGGCACCTTCCCCGGTGGAGTTGTGCATGGGGTGTGTTTGGAACATTTTGTCACCGGCCGACTCCAAAATTCAGCGGTTCCCCATCTCAGCCCAGAAAGCAGGTAGAACAACTTTTGTAGTGTCTTTTTGATGCCTACCGGAGCAATGTAAAAACTACCAGGAGAACTCCTGTCTGGCACCTTCCCCGGTGGAGTTGTGCATGGGGTGTGTTTGGAACATTTTGTCACCAGCCGAGTCCAAAATTCAGCGGTTCCCCATCTCAGCCCAGAAAGCAGGTAGAACAACTTTTGTGGTGTCTTTCAGATGCCTACCAAGGTAGTGTAAAAACTACTAAGAGAACTCCTGTCTGGCACCTTCCCCGGTGGAGTTGTGCATGGGGTGTCTTTGGAACATTTTTTCACCAGCCGACTCCAAAATTCAGCGGTTCCCCATCTCAGCCCAGAAAGCAGGTAGAACAACTTTTGTGGTGTCTTTCAGATGCCTACCGAAGCAATGTAAAAACTACCAGGAGAACTCCTGTCTGGCACCTTCCCCGGTGGAGTTGTGCATGGGGTGTGTTTGGAACATTTTGTCACCAGCCGAGTCCAAAATTCAGCGGTTCCCCATCTCAGCCCAGAAAGCAGGTAGAACAACTTTTGTGGTGTCTTTCAGATGCCTACCGGAGCAATGTAAAATCTACCAGGAGAACTCCTGTCTGGCACCTTCCCCGGTGGAGTTGTGCATGGGGTGTGTTTGGAACATTTTGTCACCGGCCGAGTCCAAAATTCAGCGGTTCCCCATCTCAGCCCAGAAAGCAGGTAGAACAACTTTTGTGGTGTCCTTTTGATGCCTACCGGAGCAATGTAAAAACTACCAACAGAACTCGTCCCTGGCACCTTCGCTAGTGGAGTTGTGCAGGGGGTGTATTTATTAAAATTTTGTCACCAGCCGAGTCCAAAATTCAGCTGTACCCCATATCCGCCCAGAAAGCAGGTAGAACAACTTTTGTGGTGCCTTTCAGCTGCCTACCAAGGTAGTGTAAAAACTATCAGGAGAACTCTTGTCTGGCACCTTCCCTAGTGGAGTTGTGCATGGGGTGTGTTTGGAACATTTTGTCACCAGCCGACTCCAAAATTCAGCGGTTCCCCATCTCAGCCCAGAAAGCAGGTAGAACAACTTTTGTGGTGTCTTTCAGATGCCTACCGGAGCAATGTAAAAACTACCAGGAGAACTCCTGTCTGGCACCTTCCCCGGTGGAGTTGTGCATGGGGTGTGTTTGGAACATTTTGTCACCGGCCGACTCCAAAATTCAGCGGTTCCCCATCTCAGCCCAGAAAGCAGGTAGAACAACTTTTGTAGTGTCTTTTTGATGCCTACCGGAGCAATGTAAAAACTACCAGGAGAACTCCTGTCTGGCACCTTCCCCGGTGGAGTTGTGCATGGGGTGTGTTCGGAACATTTTGTCACCAGCCGACTCCGAAATTCAGCTGTTCCCCATCTCAGCCCAGAAAGCAGGTAGAACAACTTTTGTGGTGCCTTTCAAATGCCTACCAAGGTAGTGTAAAAACTATTAAGAGAACTCCTGTCTGGCACCTTCCCCGGTGGAGTTGTGCATGGGGTGTGTTTGGAACATTTTGTCACCAGCCGAGTCCAAAATTCAGCGGTTCCCCATCTCAGCCCAGAAAGCAGGTAGAACAACTTTTGTGGTGTCCTTTTGATGCCTACCGGAGCAATGTAAAAACTACCAACAGAACTCGTCCCTGGCACCTTCGCTAGTGAGTTGTGCATGGGGTGTATTTATTAAAATTTTGTCACCGGCCGACTCCAAAATTCAGCTGTTCCCCATCTCAGCCCAGAAAGCAGGTAGAACAACTTTTGTGGTGCCTTTCAGCTGCCTACCAAGGTAGTGTAAAAACTATCAAGAGAACTCTTGTCTGGCACCTTCCCCGGTGGAGTTGTGCATGGGGTGTGTTTGGAACATTTTGTCACCAGCCGAGTCCAAAATTCAGCGGTTCCCCATCTCAGCCCAGAAAGCAGGTAGAACAACTTTTGTGGTGTCTTTCAGATGCCTACCAAGGTAGTGTAAAAACTACTAAGAGAACTCCTGTCTGGCACCTTCCCCGGTGGAGTTGTGCAGGGGGTGTGTTTGGAACATTTTTTCACCAGCCGACTCCAAAATTCAGCGGTTCCCCATCTCAGCCCAGAAAGCAGGTAGAACAACTTTTGTGGTGTCTTTCAGATGCCTACCGAAGCAATGTAAAAACTACCAGGAGAACTCCTGTCTGGCACCTTCCCCGGTGGAGTTGTGCATGGGGTGTGTTTGGAACATTTTGTCACCAGCCGAGTCCAAAATTCAGCGGTTCCCCATCTCAGCCCAGAAAGCAGGTAGAACAACTTTTGTGGTGTCTTTCAGATGCCTACCGGAGCAATGTAAAATCTACCAGGAGAACTCCTGTCTGGCACCTTCCCCGGTGGAGTTGTGCATGGGGTGTGTTTGGAACATTTTGTCACCGGCCGAGTCCAAAATTCAGCGGTTCCCCATCTCAGCCCAGAAAGCAGGTAGAACAACTTTTGTGGTGTCCTTTTGATGCCTACCGGAGCAATGTAAAAACTACCAACAGAACTCGTCCCTGGCACCTTCGCTAGTGGAGTTGTGCAGGGGGTGTATTTATTAAAATTTTGTCACCAGCCGAGTCCAAAATTCAGCTGTACCCCATATCCGCCCAGAAAGCAGGTAGAACAACTTTTGTGGTGCCTTTCAGCTGCCTACCAAGGTAGTGTAAAAAACTATCAGGAGAACTCTTGTCTGGCACCTTCCCTAGTGGAGTTGTGCATGGGGTGTGTTTGGAACATTTTGTCACCAGCCGACTCCAAAATTCAGCGGTTCCCCATCTCAGCCCAGAAAGCAGGTAGAACAACTTTTGTGGTGCCTTTCAGCTGCCTACCAAGGTAGTGTAAAAACTATCAAGAGAACTCTTGTCTGGCACCTTCCCCGGTGGAGTTGTGCATGGGGTGTGTTTGGAACATTTTGTCACCGGCCGACTCCAAAATTCAGCTGTTCCCCATCTCAGCCCAGAAAGCAGGTAGAACAACTTTTGTGGTGTCTTTCAGCTACCTACCAAGGTAGTGTAAAAACTATTAAGAGAACTCCTGTCTGGCACCTTCCCCGGTGGAGTTGTGCATGGGTTGTGTTTGGAACATTTTGTCACCAGCCGACTCCAAAATTCAGCGGTTCCCCATCTCAGCCCAGAAAGCAGGTAGAACAACTTTTGTGGTGTCTTTCAGATGCCTACCAAGGTAGTGTAAAAACTATTAAGAGAACTCCTGTCTGGCACCTTCCCCGGTGGAGTTGTGCAGGGGGTGTGTTTGGAACATTTTGTCACCGGCCGACTCCAAAATTCAGCGGTTCCCCATCTCAGCCCAGAAAGCAGGTAGAACAACTTTTGTGGTGTCTTTCAGATGCCTACCGGAGCAATGTAAAAACTACCAGGAGAACTCCTGTCTGGCACCTTCCCCGGTGGAGTTGTGCATGGGGTGTGTTTGGAACATTTTGTCACCAGCCGACTCCAAAATTCAGCGATTCCCCATCTCAGCCCAGAAAGCAGGAAGAACAACTTTTGTGGTGTCCTTTTGATGCCTACAGGAGCAATGTAAAAACTACCAACAGAACTCGTCCCTGGCACCTTCGCTAGTGGAGTTGTGCATTGGGTGTGTTTGGAACATTTTGTCACCGGCCGACTCCAAAATTCAGCGGTTCCCCATCTCAGCCCAGAAAGCAGGTAGAACAACTTTTGTGGTGTCTTTCAGATGCCTACCGGAGCAATGTAAAAACTACCAGGAGAACTCCTGTCTGGCACCTTCCCCGGTGGAGTTGTGCATGGGGTGTGTTTGGAACATTTTGTCACCAGCCGACTCCAAAATTCAGCGGTTCCCCATCTCAGCCCAGAAAGCAGGTAGAACAACTTTTGTGGTGCCTTTCAAATGCCTACCAAGGTAGTGTAAAAACTACTAAGAGAACTCCTGCCTGGCACCTTCCCCGGTGGAGTTGTGCATGGGGTGTGTTTGGAACATTTTGTCACCGGCCGAGTCCAAAATTCAGCGGTTCCCCATCTCAGCCCAGAAAGCAGGTAGAACAACTTTGTGGTGTCCTTTTGATGCCTACCGGAGCAATGTAAAAACTACCAACAGAACTCGTCCCTGGCACCTTCGCTAGTGGAGTTGTGCATGGGGTGTATTTATTAAAATTTTGTCACCAGCCGAGTCCAAAATTCAGCGGTTCCCCATCTCAGCCCAGAAAGCAGGTAGAACAACTTTTGTGGTGCCTTTCAGCTGCCTACCAAGGTAGTGTAAAAACTATCAGGAGAACTCTTGTCTGGCACCTTCCCTAGTGGAGTTGTGCATGGGGTGTGTTTGGAACATTTTGTCACCGGCCGAGTCCAAAATTCAGCGATTCCCCATCTCAGCCCAGAAAGCAGGAAGAACAACTTTTGTGGTGTCCTTTTGATGCCTACAGGAGCAATGTAAAAACTACCAGGAGAACTCCTGTCTGGCACCTTCCCCGGTGGAGTTGTGCATGGGGTGTGTTTGGAACATTTTGTCACCGGCCGACTCCAAAATTCAGCGATTCCCCATCTCAGCCCAGAAAGCAGGTAGAACAACTTTTGTGGTGTCTTTCAGATGCCTACCGGAGAATGTAAAAACTACCAGGAGAACTCCTGTCTGGCACCTTCCCCGGTGGAGTTGTGCATGGGGTGTGTTTGGAACATTTTGTCACCAGCCGACTCCAAAATTCAGCGGTTCCCCATCTCAGCCCAGAAAGCAGGTAGAACAACTTTTGTGGTGCCTTTCAAATGCCTACCAAGGTAGTGTAAAAACTACCAGGAGAACTCCTGCCTGGCACCTTCCCCGGTGGAGTTGTGCATGGGGTGTGTTTGGAACATTTTGTCACCGGCCGACTCCAAAATTCAGCGGTTCCCCATCTCAGCCCAGAAAGCAGGTAGAACAACTTTTGTGGTGCCTTTCAGCTGCCTACCAAGGTAGTGTAAAAACTACTAAGAGAACTCCTGTCTGACACCTTCCCCGGTGGAGTTGTGCAGGGGGTGTGTTTGGAACATTTTGTCTCCAGCCGACTCCAAAATTAGGCGGTTCCCCATCTCAGCCCAGAAAGCAGGTAGAACTACTTTTGTGGTGCCTTTCAGCTGCCTACCAAGGTAGTGTAAAAACTACTAAGAGAACTCCTGTCTGACACCTTCCCCGGTGGAGTTGTGCAGGGGGTGTGTTTGGAACATTTTGTCTCCAGCCGACTCCAAAATTAGGCGGTTCCCCATCTCAGCCCAGAAAGCAGGTAGAGCAACTTTTGTGGTGTCTTTCAGATGCCTACCGGAGCAATGTAAAATCTACCAGGAGAACTCCTGCCTGGCACCTTCCCCGGTGGAGTTGTGCAGGGGGTGTGTTTGGAACATTTTGTCACCAGCCGACTCCAAAATTCAGCTCTTCCCCATCTCAGCCCAGAAAGCAGGTAGAACAACTTTTGTGGTGCCTTTCAGCTGCCTACCAAGGTAGTGTAAAAACTACCAGGAGAACTCCTTTCTGGCACCTTCCCCGGTGGAGTTGTGCATGGGGTGTGTTTGGAACATTTTGTCACCGGCCGAGTCCAAAATTCAGCGGTTCCCCATCTCAGCCCAGAAAGCAGGTAGAACAACTTTTGTGGTGTCTTTCAGATGCCTACCGGAGCAATGTAAAAACTACCAGGAGAACTCCTGTCTGGCACCTTCCCCGGTGGAGTTGTGCATGGGGTGTTTTTGGAACATTTTGTCACCGGCCGAGTCCAAAATTCAGCGGTTCCCTTTCTCAGCCCAGAAAGCAGGTAGAACAACTTTTGTGGTGTCCTTTTGATGCCTACCGGAGCAATGTAAAAACTACCAACAGAACTCGTCCCTGGCACCTTCGCTAGTGGAGTTGTGCAGGGGGTGTATTTATTAAAATTTTGTCACCAGCCGAGTCCAAAATTCAGCTGTACCCCATCTCAGCCCAGAAAGCAGGTAGAACAACTTTTGTGGTGCCTTTCAGCTGCCTACCAAGGTAGTGTAAAAACTATCAGGAGAACTCTTGTCTGGCACCTTCCCTAGTGGAGTTGTGCATGGGGTGTGTTTGGAACATTTTGTCACCGGCCGACTCCAAAATTAGGCGGTTCCCCATCTCAGCCCAGAAAGCAGGTAGAACAACTTTTGTGGTGTCTTTCAGGTGCCTACCAAGGTAGTGTAAAAACTATTAAGAGAACTCCTGTCTGGCACCTTCCCCGGTGGAGTTGTGCATGGGGTGTGTTTGGAACATTTTGTCACCAGCCGACTCCAAAATTCAGCGGTTCCCCATCTCAGCCCAGAAAGCAGGTAGAACAACTTTTGTGGTGCCTTTCAAATGCCTACCAAGGTAGTGTAAAAACTACTAAGAGAACTCCTGTCTGGCACCTTCCCCGGTGGAGTTGTGCATGGGGTGTGTTTGGAACATTTTGTCACCGGCCGACTCCAAAATTCAGCGATTCCCCATCTCAGCCCAGAAAGCAGGAAGAACAACTTTTGTGGTGTCCTTTTGATGCCTACAGGAGCAATGTAAAAACTACCAACAGAACTCGTCCCTGGCACCTTCGCTAGTGGAGTTGTGCATGGGGTGTATTTATTAAAATTTTGTCACAAGCTGAGTCCAAAATTCAGCTGTTCCCCATCTCAGCCCAGAAAGCAGGTAGAACAACTTTTGTGGTGCCTTTCAGCTGCCTACCAAGGTAGTGTAAAAACTATCAAGAGAACTCTTGTCCGGCACCTTCCCCGGTGGAGTTGTGCATGGGGTGTCTTTGGAACATTTTGTCACCGGCCGACTCCAAAATTCAGCGGTTCCCCATCTCAGCCCAGAAAGCAGGTAGAGCAACTTTTGTGGTGTCTTTCAGATGCCTACCGGAGCAATGTAAAATCTACCAGGAGAACTCCTGTCTGGCACCTTCCCCGGTGGAGTTGTGCATGGGGTGTGTTTGGAACATTTTGTCACCGGCCGACTCCAAAATTCAGCTGTTCCCCATCTCAGCCCAGAAAGCAGGTAGAACAACTTTTGTGGTGCCTTTCAGCTGCCTACCAAGGTAGTGTAAAAACTATTAAGAGAACTCCTGTCTGGCACCTTCCCCGGTGGAGTTGTGCATGGGTTGTGTTTGGAACATTTTGTCACCAGCCGAGTCCAAAATTCAGCGGTTCCCCATCTCAGCCCAGAAAGCAGGTAGAACAACTTTTGTGGTGCCTTTCAGCTGCCTACCAAGGTAGTGTAAAAACTATTAAGAGAACTCCTGTCTGGCACCTTCCCCGGTGGAGTTGTGCAGGGGGTGTGTTTGGAACATTTTGTCACCGGCCGACTCCAAAATTCAGCGGTTCCCCATCTCAGCCCAGAAAGCAGGTAGAACAACTTTTGTGGTGTCTTTCAGATGCCTACCGGAGCAATGTAAAAACTACCAGGAGAACTCCTGTCTGGCACCTTCCCCGGTGGAGTTGTGCATGGGGTGTGTTTGGAACATTTTGTCACCTGCCGACTCCAAAATTCAGCGGTTCCCCATCTCAGCCCAGAAAGCAGGTAGAACAACTTTTGTGGTGCCTTTCAGCTGCCTACCAAGGTAGTGTAAAAACTACCAGGAGAACTCCTGTCTGGCACCTTCCCCGGTGGAGTTGTGCATGGGGTGTGTTTGGAACATTTTGTCACCGGCCGACTCCAAAATTCAGCGGTTCCCCATCTCAGCCCAGAAAGCAGGTAGAACAACTTTTGTGGTGTCTTTCAGATGCCTACCGGAGCAATGTAAAAACTACCAGGAGAACTCCTGTCTGGCACCTTCCCCGGTGGAGTTGTGCATGGGGTGTGTTTGGAACATTTTGTCACCGGCCGACTCCAAAATTCAGCGGTTCCCCATCTCAGCCCAGAAAGCAGGTAGAACAACTTTTGTGGTGTCTTTCAGATGCCTACCGGAGCAATGTAAAAACTACCATGAGAACTCCTGTCTGGCACCTTCCCCGGTGGAGTTGTGCATGGGGTGTGTTTGGAACATTTTGTAACCAGCCGAGTCCAAAATTCAGCGGTTCCCCATCTCAGCCCAGAAAGCAGGAAGAACAACTTTTGTGGTGTCCTTTTGATGCCTACCGGAGCAATGTAAAAACTACCAACAGAATTCGTTCCTGGCACCTTCGCTAGTGGAGTTGTGCATGGGGTGTATTTATTAAAATTTTGTCACCAGCCGAGTCCAAAATTCAGCTGTTCCCCATTTCAGCCCAGAAAGCAGGTAGAACAACTTTTGTGGTGCCTTTCAGCTGCCTACCAAGGTAGTTTAAAAACTATCAAGAGAACTCTTGTCTGGCACCTTCCCCGGTGGAGTTGTGCATGGGGTGTGTTTGGAACATTTTGTCACCAGCCGACTCCAAAATTCAGCGGTTCCCCATCTCAGCCCAGAAAGCAGGTAGAACAACTTTTGTGGTGTCTTTCAGATGCCTACCGGAGCAATGTAAAAACTACCAGGAGAACTCCTGTCTGGCACCTTCCCCGGTGGAGTTGTGCATGGGGTGTGTTTGGAACATTTTGTCACCGGCCGACTCCAAAATTCAGCGTTTCCCCATCTCAGCCCAGAAAGCAGGTAGAACAACTTTTGTGGTTCCTTTCAGCTGCCTACCAAGGTAGTATAAAAACTACTAAGAGAACTCCTATCTGTCACCTTCCCCGGTGGAGTTGTGCAGGGGGTGTGTTTGGAACATTTTGTCACCGGCCGACTCCAAAATTCAGAGGTTCCCCATCTCAGCCCAGAAAGCAGGTAGAACAACTTTTGTGGTGTCTTTCAGGTGCCTACCGGAGCAATGTAAAAACTACCAGGAGAACTCCTGTCTGGCACCTTCCCCGGTGGAGTTGTGCATGGGGTGTGTTTGGAACATTTTGTCACCGGCCGACTCCAAAATTCAGCGGTTCCCCATCTCAGCCCAGAAAGCAGGTAGAACAACTTTTGTGGTGCCTTTCAGCTGCCTACCAAGGTAGTGTAAAAACTATTAAGAGAACTCCTGTCTGGCACCTTCCCCGGTGGAGTTGTGCAGGGGGTGTGTTTGGAACATTTTGTCACCGGCCGAGTCCAAAATTCAGCGGTTCCCCATCTCAGCCCAGAAAGCAGGTAGAACAACTTTTGTGGTGTCTTTCAGATGCCTACCGGAGCAATGTAAAAACTACCAGGAGAACTCCTGTCTGGCACCTTCCCCGGTGGAGTTGTGCATGGGGTGTGTTTGGAACATTTTGTCACCTGCCGACTCCAAAATTCAGCGGTTCCCCATCTCAGCCCAGAAAGCAGGTAGAACAACTTTTGTGGTGCCTTTCAGCTGCCTACCAAGGTAGTGTAAAAACTATCAGGAGAACTCTTGTCTGGCACCTTCCCTAGTGGAGTTGTGCATGGGGTGTGTTTGGAACATTTTGTCACCGGCCGAGTCCAAAATTCAGCGGTTCCCCATCTCAGCCCAGAAAGCAGGTAGAACAACTTTTGTGGTGTCTTTCAGATGCCTACCGGAGCAATGTAAAAACTACCAGGAGAACTCCTGTCTGGCACCTTCCCCGGTGGAGTTGTGCATGGGGTGTGTTTGGAACATTTTGTCACCGGCCGACTCCAAAATTCAGCGGTTCCCCATCTCAGCCCAGAAAGCAGGTAGAACAACTTTTGTGGTGCCTTTCAGATGCCTACCGGACCAATGTAAAAACTACCAGGAGAACTCCTGTCTGGCACCTTCCCCGGTGGAGTTGTGCATGGGGTGTGTTTGGAACATTTTGTCACCGGCCGAGTCCAAAATTCAGCGGTTCCCCATCTCAGCCCAGAAAGCAGGTAGAACAACTTTTGTGGTGCCTTTCAAATGCCTACCAAGGTAGTGTAAAAACTACCAGGAGAACTCCTGCCTGGCACCTTCCCCGGTGGAGTTGTGCATGGGGTGTGTTTGGAACATTTTGTCACCGGCCGAGTCCAAAATTCAGCGGTTCCCCATCTCAGCCCAGAAAGCAGGTAGAACAACTTTTGTGGTGCCTTTCAGCTGCCTACCAAGGTAGTGTAAAAACTATCAAGAGAACTCTTGTCTGGCACCTTCCCCGGTGGAGTTGTGCATGGGGTGTGTTTGGAACATTTTGTCACCGGCCGAGTCCAAAATTCAGCGGTTCCCCATCTCAGCCCAGAAAGCAGGTAGAACAACTTTTGTGGTGTCTTTCAGATGCCTACCGGAGCAATGTAAAAACTACCAGGAGAACTCCTGTCTGGCACCTTCCCCGGTGGAGTTGTGCATGGGGTGTGTTTGGAACATTTTGTCACCGGCCGACTCCAAAATTCAGCGGTTCCCCATCTCAGCCCAGAAAGCAGGTAGAACAACTTTTGTGGTGCCTTTCAGCTGCCTACCAAGGTAGTGTAAAAACTACTAAGAGAACTCCTATCTGGCACCTTCCCCGGTGGAGTTGTGCAGGGGGTGTGTTTGGAACATTTTGTCACCGGCCGACTCCAAAATTCAGAGGTTCCCAATCTCAGCCCAGAAAGCAGGTAGAACAACTTTTGTGGTGTCTTTCAGGTGCCTACCGGAGCAATGTAAAAACTACCAGGAGAACTCCTGTCTGGCACCTTCCCCGGTGGAGTTGTGCATGGGGTGTGTTTGGAACATTTTGTCACCGGCCGACTCCAAAATTCAGCGGTTCCCCATCTCAGCCCAGAAAGCAGGTAGAACAACTTTTGTGGTGCCTTTCAGCTGCCTACCAAGGTAGTGTAAAAACTATTAAGAGAACTCCTGTCTGGCACCTTCCCCGGTGGAGTTGTGCAGGGGGTGTGTTTGGAACATTTTGTCACCCGGCCGAGTCCAAAATTCAGCGGTTCCCCCATCTCAGCCCAGAAAGCAGGTAGAACAACTTTTGTGGTGTCTTTCAGATGCCTACCGGAGCAATGTAAAAACTACCAGGAGAACTCCTGTCTGGCACCTTCCCCGGTGGAGTTGTGCATGGGGTGTGTTTGGAACATTTTGTCACCTGCCGACTCCAAAATTCAGCGGTTCCCCATCTCAGCCCAGAAAGCAGGTAGAACAACTTTTGTGGTGCCTTTCAGCTGCCTACCAAGGTAGTGTAAAAACTATCAGGAGAACTCTTGTCTGGCACCTTCCCTAGTGGAGTTGTGCATGGGGTGTGTTGGAACATTTTGTCACCGGCCGAGTCCAAAATTCAGCGGTTCCCCATCTCAGCTCAGAAAGCAGGTAGAACAACTTTTGTGGTGTCTTTCAGATGCCTACCGGAGCAATGTAAAAACTACCAGGAGAACTCCTGTCTGGCACCTTCCCCGGTGGAGTTGTGCATGGGGTGTGTTTGGAACATTTTGTCACCGGCCGACTCCAAAATTCAGCGGTTCCCCCATCTCAGCCCAGAAAGCAGGTAGAACAACTTTTGTGGTGCCTTTCAGATGCCTACCGGACCAATGTAAAAACTACCAGGAGAACTCCTGTCTGGCACCTTCCCCGGTGGAGTTGTGCATGGGGTGTGTTTGGAACATTTTTTCACCGGCCGACTCCAAAATTCAGCGGTTCCCCATCTCAGCCCAGAAAGCAGGTAGAACAACTTTTGTGGTGCCTTTCAAATGCCTACCAAGGTAGTGTAAAAACTACCAGGAGAACTCCTGCCTGGCACCTTCCCCGGTGGAGTTGTGCATGGGGTGTGTTTGGAACATTTTGTCACCGGCCGAGTCCAAAATTCAGCGGTTCCCCATCTCAGCCCAGAAAGCAGGTAGAACAACCTTTTGTGGTGCCTTTCAGCTGCCTACCAAGGTAGTGTAAAAACTATCAAGAGAACTCTTGTCTGGCACCTTCCCCGGTGGAGTTGTGCATGGGGTGTGTTTGGAACATTTTGTCACCGGCCGACTCCAAAATTCAGCGGTTCCCCATCTCAGCCCAGAAAGCAGGTAGAGCAACTTTTGTGGTGTCTTTCAGATGCCTACCGGAGCAATGTAAAATCTACCAGGAGAACTCCTGTCTGGCACCTTCCCCGGTGGAGTTGTGCATGGGGTGTGTCTGGAACATTTTGTCACCAGCCGACTCCAAAATTCAGCTGTTCCCCATCTCAGCCCATAAAGCAGGTAGAACAACTTTTGTGGTGCCTTTCAGCTGCCTACCAAGGTAGTGTAAAAACTATTAAGAGAACTCCTGTCTGGCACCTTCCCCGGTGGAGTTGTGCATGGGTTGTGTTTGGAACATTTTGTCACCAGCCGAGTCCAAAATTCAGCGGTTCCCCATCTCAGCCCAGAAAGCAGGTAGAACAACTTTTGTGGTGTCTTTCAGATGCCTACCGGAGCAATGTAAAAACTATCAGGAGAACTCCTGTCTGGCACCTTCCCCGGTGGAGTTGTGCATGGGGTGTGTTCGGAACATTTTGTCACCAGCCGACTCCAAAATTCAGCGGTTCCCCATCTCAGCCCAGAAAGCAGGTAGAACAACTTTTGTGGTGCCTTTCAAATGCCTACCAAGGTAGTGTAAAAACTATTCAGAGAACTCCTGTCTGGCACCTTCCCCGGTGAGTTGTGCAGGGGGTGTGTTTGGAACATTTTGTCACCGGCCGACTCCAAAATTCAGCGGTTCCCCATCTCAGCACAGAAAGCAGGAAGATCAACTTTTGTGGTGTCTTTCAGATGCCTACCGGAGCAATGTAAAAACTACCAGGAGAACTCCTGTCTGCCACCTTCCCCGGTGGAGTTGTGCATGGGGTGTGTTTGGAACATTTTGTCACCGGCCGACTCCAAAATTCAGCGGTTCCCCATCTCAGCCCAGAAAGCAGGTAGAACAACTTTTGTGGTGCCTTTCAGCTGCCTACCAACGTAGTGTAAAAACTACTAAGAGAACTCCTGAATGACACCTTCCCCGGTGGAGTTGTGCAGGGGGTGTGTTTGGAACATTTTGTCACCGGCCGACTCCAAAATTCAGCGGTTCCCCATCTCAGCCCAGAAAGCAGGTAGAACAACTTTTGTGGTGCCTTTCAAATGCCTACCAAGGTAGTGTAAAAACTACCAGGAGAACTCCTGCCTGGCACCTTCCCCGGTGGAGTTGTGCATGGGGTGTGTTTGGAACATTTTGTCACCGCCGACTCCAAAATTCAGCGGTTCCCCATCTCAGCCCAGAAAGCAGAAGAACAACTTTTGTGGTGTCCTTTTGATGCCTACAGGAGCAATGTAAAAACTACCAACAGAACTCGTCCCTGGCACCTTCCCCGGTGGAGTTGTGCAGGGGGTGTGTTTGGAACATTTTGTCACCAGCCGACTCCAAAATTCAGCGGTTCCCCCATCTCAGCCCAGAAAGCAGGTAGAACAACTTTTGTGGTGCCTTTCAGCTGCCTACCAAGGTAGTGTAAAAACTACCAGGAGAACTCCTGTCTGGCACCTTCCCCGGTGGAGTTGTGCATGGGGTGTGTTTGGAACATTTTGTCACCGGCCGACTCCAAAATTCAGCGGTTCCCCATCTCAGCCCAGAAAGCAGGTAGAACAACTTTTGTGGTGCCTTTCAGCTGCCTACCAAGGTAGTGTAAAAACTATTAAGAGAACTCCTGTCTGGCACCTTCCCCGGTGGAGTTGTGCATGGGGTGTGTTTGGAACATTTTTTCACCGGCCGACTCCAAAATTCAGCGGTTCCCCATCTCAGCCCAGAAAGCAGGTAGAACAACTTTTGTGGTGCCTTTCAGCTGCCTACCAAGGTAGTGTAAAAACTACCAGGAGAACTCCTGTCTGGCACCTTCCCCGGTGGAGTTGTGCATGGGGTGTGTTTGGAACATTTTGTCACCGGCCGACTCCAAAATTCAGCGGTTCCCCATCTCAGCCCAGAGAGCAGGTATAAAAACTTTTGTGGTGTCTTTCAGGTGCCTACCAAGGTAGTGTAAAAACTACCAGGAGAACTCTTGTCTGGCACCTTCCCCGGTGGAGTTGTGCATGGGGTGTGTTTGGAACATTTTGTCACCGGCCGACTCCAAAATTCAGCGGTTCCCCATCTCAGCCCAGAAAGCAGGTAGAACAACTTTTGTGGTGTCTTTCAGATGCCTACCGGAGCAATATAAAATCTACCAGGAGAACTCCTGTCTGGCACCTTCCCCGGTGGAGTTGTGCATGGGGTGTGTTTGGAACATTTTGTCACCGGCCGACTCCAAAATTCAGCTGTTCCCCATCTCAGCCCAGAAAGCAGGTAGAACAACTTTTGTGGTGCCTTTCAGCTGCCTACCAAGGTAGTGTAAAAACTATTAAGAGAACTCCTGTCTGGCACCTTCCCCGGTGGAGTTGTGCATGGGGTGTCTTTGGAACATTTTGTCACCAGCCGAGTCCAAAATTCAGCGGTTCCCCATCTCAGCCCAGAAAGCAGGTAGAACAACTTTTGTGGTGCCTTTCAGCTGCCTACCAAGGTAGTGTAAAAACTACTAAGAGAACTCCTGTCTGGCACCTTCCCCGGTGGAGTTGTTCATGGGGTGTGTTTGGAACATTTTGTCACCGGCCGACTCCAAAATTCAGCGGTTCCCCATCTCAGCCCAGAAAGCAGGTAGAACAACTTTTGTGGTGTCCTTTTGATGCCTACCGGAGCAATGTAAAAACTACCAACAGAACTCGTCCCTGGCACCTTCGCTAGTGGAGTTGTGCATGGGGTGTATTTATTAAAATTTTGTCACCAGCCGAGTCCAAAATTCAGCTGTTCCCCATCTCAGCCCAGAAAGCAGGTAGAACAACTTTTGTGGTGCCTTTCAGCTGCCTACCAAGGTAGTGTAAAAACTACCAGGAGAACTCCTGTCTGGCACCTTCCCCGGTGGAGTTGTGCATGGGGTGTGTTTGGAACATTTTGTCACCGGCCGACTCCAAAATTCAGCGGTTCCCCATCTCAGCCCAGAAAGCAGGTAGAACAACTTTTGTGGTGCCTTTCAGCTGCCTACCAAGGTAGTGTAAAAACTACCAGGAGAACTCCTGCCTGGCACCTTCCCCGGTGGAGTTGTGCATGGGGTGTGTTTGGAACATTTTGTCACCGGCCGACTCCAAAATTCAGCGGTTCCCCATCTCAGCCCAGAAAGCAGGTAGAACAACTTTTGTGGTGTCTTTCAGATGCCTACCGGAGCAATGTAAAAACTACCAGGAGAACTCCTGTCTGGCACCTTCCCCGGTGGAGTTGTGCATGGGGTGTGTTCGGAACATTTTGTCACCAGCCGACTCCAAAAATTCAGCTGTTCCCCATCTCAGCCCAGAAAGCAGGTAGAACAACTTTTGTGGTGCCTTTCAGCTGCCTACCAAGGTAGTGTAAAAACTATTAAGAGAACTCCTGTCTGGCACCTTCCCCGGTGGAGTTGTGCATGGGGTGTGTTTGGAACATTTTGTCACCGGCCGAGTCCAAAATTCAGCGGTTCCCCATCTCAGCCCAGAAAGCAGGTAGAACAACTTTTGTGGTGCCTTTCAGCTGCCTACCAAGGTAGTATAAAAACTATTAAGAGAACTCCTGCCTGGCACCTTCCCCGGTGGAGTTGTGCATGGGGTGTATTTGGAACATTTTGTCACCAGCCGAGTCCAAAATTCAGCGGTTCCCCATCTCAGCCCAGAAAGCAGGTAGAACAACTTTTGTGGTGCCTTTCAAATGCCTACCAAGGTAGTGTAAAAACTACTAAGAGAACTCCTGTCTGGCACCTTCCCCGGTGGAGTTGTGCATGGGGTGTGTTTGGAACATTTTGTCACCGGCCGACTCCAAAATTCAGCGGTTCCCCATCTCAGCCCAGAAAGCAGGTAGAACAACTTTTGTGGTGTCTTTCAGATGCCTACCAAGGTAGTGTAAAAACTACCAGGAGAACTCCTGTCTGGCACCTTCCCCGGTGGAGTTGTGCATGGGGTGTGTTTGGAACATTTTGTCACCGGCCGACTCCAAAATTCAGCTGTTCCCCATCTCAGCCCAGAAAGCAGGTAGAACAACTTTTGTGGTGCCTTTCAGCTGCCTACCAAGGTAGTGTAAAAACTACCAGGAGAACTCCTGTCTGGCACCTTCCCCGGTGGAGTTGTGCATGGGGTGTGTTTGGAACATTTTTTCACCGGCCGACTCCAAAATTCAGCGGTTCCCCATCTCAGCCCAGAAAGCAGGTAGAACAACTTTTGTGGTGTCTTTCAGATGCCTACCGGAGCAATATAAAATCTACCAGGAGAACTCCTGTCTGGCACCTTCCCCGGTGGAGTTGTGCATGGGGTGTGTTTGGAACATTTTGTCACCGGCCGACTCCAAAATTCAGCTGTTCCCCATCTCAGCCCAGAAAGCAGGTAGAACAACTTTTGTGGTGTCTTTCAGATGCCTACCGGAGCAATGTAAAATCTACCAGGAGAACTCCTGTCTGGCACCTTCCCCGGTGGAGTTGTGCATGGGGTGTCTTTGGAACATTTTGTCACCAGCCGAGTCCAAAATTCAGCGGTTCCCCATCTCAGCCCAGAAAGCAGGTAGAACAACTTTTGTGGTGCCTTTCAGCTGCCTACCAAGGTAGTGTAAAAACTACCAGGAGAACTCCTGTCTGGCACCTTCCCCGGTGGAGTTGTGCATGGGGTGTGTTTGGAACATTTTGTCACCGGCCGAGTCCAAAATTCAGCGGTTTCCCATCTCAGCCCAGAAAGCAGGTAGAACAACTTTTGTGGTGCCTTTCAGCTGCCTACCAAGGTAGTGTAAAAACTACTGAGAGAACTCCTGTCTGGCACCTTCCCCGGTGGAGTTGTGCAGGGGGTGTGTTTGGAACATTTTTTCACCGGCCGACCCCAAAATTCAGCGGTTCCCCATCTCAGCCCAGAAAGCAGGTAGAACAACTTTTGTGGTGTCTTTCAGATGCCTACCAGAGCAATGTAAAAACTACCAACAGAACTCCTGTCTGGCACCTTCCCCGGTGGAGTTGTGCATGGGGTGTGTTTTGAACATTTTGTCACCAGCCGAGTCCAAAATTCAGCGGTTCCCCATCTCAGCCCAGAAAGCAGGTAGAACAACTTTTGTGGTGCCTTTCAAATGCCTACCAAGGTAGTGTAAAAACTACCAAGAGAACTCCTGCCTGGCACCTTCCCCGGTGGAGTTGTGCATGGGGTGTCTTTGGAACATTTTGTCACCGGCCGACTCCAAAATTCAGCGATTCCCCATCTCAGCCCAGAAAGCAGGTAGAACAACTTTTGTGGTGTCCTTTTGATGCCTACCGGAGCAATGTAAAAACTACCAACAGAACTCGTCCCTGGCACCTTCGCTAGTGGAGTTGTGCATGGGGTGTATTTATTAAAATTTTTTCACCGGCCGAGTCCAAAATTCAGCGGTTCCCCATCTCAGCCCAGAAAGCAAGTAGAACAACTTTTGTGGTGCCTTTCAAATGCCTACCAAGGTAGTGTAAAAACTATCAAGAGAACTCTTGTCTGGCACCTTCCCCGGTGGAGTTGTGCATGGGGTGTGTTTGGAACATTTTGTCACCAGCCGACTCCAAAATTCAGCTCTTCCCCATCTCAGCCCAGAAAGCAGGAAGAACAACTTTTGTGGTGCCTTTCAGCTGCCTACCAAGGTAGTGTAAAATCTACCAGGAGAACTCCTGTCTGGCACCTTCCCCGGTGGAGTTGTGCATGGGGTGTGTTTGGAACATTTTGTCACCGGCCGACTCCAAAATTCAGCGGTTCCCCATCTCAGCCCAGAAAGCAGGTAGAACAACTTTTGTGGTGCCTTTCAGCTGCCTACCAAGGTAGTGTAAAAACTACCAGGAGAACTCCTGTCTGGCACCTTCCCCGGTGGAGTTGTGCATGGGGTGTGTTTGGAACATTTTGTCACCAGCCGACTCCAAAATTCAGCGGTTCCCCATCTCAGCCCAGAAAGCAGGAAGAACAACTTTTGTGGTGCCTTTCAGCTGCCTACCAAGGTAGTGTAAAAACTACCAGGAGAACTCCTGTCTGGCACCTTCCCCGGTGGAGTTGTGCATGGGGTGTCTTTGGAACATTTTGTCACCGGCCGAGTCCTAAATTCTGCTGTTCCCCATCTCAGCCCAGAAAGCAGGTAGAACAACTTTTGTGGTGTCCTTCAGGTGCCTACCGGAGCAATGTAAAAACTACCAGGAGAACTCCTGTCTGGCACCTTCCCCGGTGGAGTTGTGCATGGGGTGTGTTTGGAACATTTTGTCACCAGCCGACTCCAAAATTCAGCGGTTCCCCATCTCAGCCCAGAAAGCAGGTAGAACAACTTTTGTGGTGCCTTTCAGCTGCCTACCAAGGTAGTGTAAAAACTATTAAGAGAACTCCTGTCTGGCACCTTCCCCGGTGGGGTTGTGCATGGGGTGTGTTTGGAACATTTTGTCACCGGCCGACTCCAAAATTCAGCGGTTCCCCATCTCAGCCCAGAAAGCAGGTAGAACAACTTTTGTAGTGTCTTTTTGATGCCTACCGGAGCAATGTAAAAACTACCAACAGAATTCGTTCCTGGCACCTTCGCTAGTGGAGTTGTGCATGGGGTGTATTTATTAAAATTTTGTCACCAGCCGAGTCCAAAATTCAGCTGTTCCCCATTTCAGCCCAGAAAGCAGGTAGAACAACTTTTGTGGTGCCTTTCAGATGCCTACCAAGGTAGTGTAAAAACTATCAAGAGAACTCTTGTCTGGCACCTTCCCCGGTGGAGTTGTGCATGGGGTGTGTTTGGAACATTTTGTCACCAGCCGAGTCCAAAATTCAGCGGTTCCCCATCTCAGCCCAGAAAGCAGGTAGAACAACTTTTGTGGTTCCTTTCAGCTGCCTACCAAGGTAGTGTAAAAACTACCAGGAGAACTCCTGTCTGGCACCTTCCCCGGTGGAGTTGTGCATGGGGTGTGTTTGGAACATTTTGTCACCGGCCGACTCCAAAATTCAGCGGTTCCCCATCTCAGCCCAGAAAGCAGGTAGAACAACTTTTGTGGTGTCTTTCAGATGCCTACCGGAGCAATGTAAAAACTACCAGGAGAACTCCTGTCTGGCACCTTCCCCGGTGGAGTTGTGCATGGGGTGTGTTTGGAACATTTTGTCACCGCCCGACTCCAAAATTCAGCGGTTCCCCATCTCAGCCCAGAAAGCAGGTAGAACAACTTTTGTGGTGTCTTTCAGATGCCTACCGGAGCAATGTAAAAACTACCAGGAGAACTCCTGTCTGGCACCTTCCCCGGTGGAGTTGTGCATGGGGTGTGTTTGGAACATTTTGTCACCGGCCGACTCCAAAATTCAGCGGTTCCCCATCTCAGCCCAGAAAGCAGGTAGAACAACTTTTGTGGTGTCTTTCAGGTGCCTACCGGAGCAATGTAAAATCTACCAGGAGAACTCCTGTCTGGCACCTTCCCCGGTGGAGTTGTGCATGGGGTGTGTTTGGAACATTTTGTCACCGGCCGACTCCAAAATTCAGCTGTTCCCCATCTCAGCCCAGAAAGCAGGTAGAACAACTTTTGTGATGCCTTTCAGCTGCCTACCAAGGTAGTGTAAAAACTATTAAGAGAACTCCTGTCTGGCACCTTCCCCGGTGGAGTTGTGCATGGGGTGTCTTTGGAACATTTTGTCACCAGCCGAGTCCAAAATTCAGCGGTTTCCCATCTCAGCCCAGAAAGCAGGTAGAACAACTTTTGTGGTGCCTTTCAGCTGCCTACCAAGGTAGTGTAAAAACTACCAGGAGAACTCCTGTCTGGCACCTTCCCCGGTGGAGTTGTGCATGGGGTGTGTTTGGAACATTTTGTCACCAGCCGAGTCCAAAATTCAGCGGTTCCCCATCTCAGCCCAGAAAGCAGGTAGAACAACTTTTGTGGTGCCTTTCAGCTGCCTACCAAGGTAGTGTAAAAACTACCAAGAGAACTCCTGCCTGGCACCTTCCCCGGTGGAGTTGTGCATGGGGTGTCTTTGGAACATTTTGTCACCGGCCGACTCCAAAATTCAGCGATTCCCCATCTCAGCCCAGAAAGCAGGTAGAACAACTTTTGTGGTGTCCTTTTGATGCCTACAGGAGCAATGTAAAAACTACCAACAGAACTCGTCCCTGGCACCTTCGCTAGTGGAGTTGTGCATGGGGTGTATTTATTAAAATTTTGTCACCAGCCGAGTCCAAAATTCAGCGGTTCCCCATCTCAGCCCAGAAAGCAGGTAGAACAACTTTTGTGGTGCCTTTCAAATGCCTACCAAGGTAGTGTAAAAACTATCAAGAGAACTCCTGTCTGGCACCTTCCCCGGTGGAGTTGTGCATGGGGTGTGTTTGGAACATTTTGTCACCAGCCGACTCCAAAATTCAGCTCTTCCCCATCTCAGCCCAGAAAGCAGGAAGAACAACTTTTGTGGTGCCTTTCAGCTGCCTACCAAGGTAGTGTAAAATCTACCAGGAGAACTCCTGTCTGGCACCTTCCCCGGTGGAGTTGTGCATGGGGTGTGTTTGGAACATTTTGTCACCGGCCGAGTCCAAAATTCAGCGTTTCCCCATCTCAGCCCAGAAAGCAGGTAGAACAACTTTTGTGGTGTCCTTCAGGTGCCTACCAAGGGAGTGTAAAAACTATTAAGAGAACTCCTGTCTGGCACCTTCCCTGGTGGAGTTGTGCATGGGGTGTGTTTGGAACATTTTGTCACCGGCCGACTCCAAAATTCAGCGGTTCCCCATCTCAGCCCAGAAAGCAGGTAGAACAACTTTTGTGGTGCCTTTCAGCTGCCTACCAAGGTAGTGTAAAAACTACCAAGAGAACTCCTGCCTGGCACCTTCCCCGGTGGAGTTGTGCATGGGGTGTCTTTGGAACATTTTGTCACCGGCCGACTCCAAAATTCAGCGGTTCCCCATCTCAGCCCAGAAAGCAGGTAGAACAACTTTTGTGGTGCCTTTCAAATGCCTACCAAGGTAGTGTAAAAACTATCAAGAGAACTCTTGTCTGGCACCTTCCCCGGTGGAGTTGTGCATGGGGTGTCTTTGGAACATTTTGTCACCGGCCGACTCCAAAATTCAGCGGTTCCCCATCTCAGCCCAGAAAGCAGGTAGAACAACTTTTGTGGTGTCTTTCAGATGCCTACCGGAGCAATGTAAAATCTACCAGGAGAACTCCTGTCTGGCACCTTCCCCGGTGGAGTTGTGCATGGGGTGTGTTTGGAACATTTTGTCACCGGCCGACTCCAAAATTCAGCTGTTCCCCATCTCAGCCCAGAAAGCAGGTAGAACAACTTTTGTGGTGCCTTTCAGCTGCCTACCAAGGTAGTGTAAAAACTATTAAGAGAACTCCTGTCTGGCACCTTCCCCGGTGGAGTTGTGCATGGGGTGTCTTTGGAACATTTTGTCACCAGCCGACTCCAAAATTCAGCGGTTCCCCATCTCAGCCCAGAAAGCAGGTAGAACAACTTTTGTGGTGCCTTTCAGCTGCCTACCAAGGTAGTGTAAAAACTACCAGGAGAACTCCTGTCTGGCACCTTCCCCGGTGGAGTTGTGCATGGGGTGTGTTTGGAACATTTTGTCACCGGCCGACTCCAAAATTCAGCGGTTTCCCATCTCAGCCCAGAAAGCAGGTAGAACAACTTTTGTGGTGCCTTTCAGCTGCCTACCAAGGTAGTGTAAAAACTACCAGGAGAACTCCTGTCTGGCACCTTCCCCGGTGGAGTTGTGCAGGGGGTGTGTTTGGAACATTTTGTCACCGGCCGAATCCAAAATTCAGCGGTTCCCCATCTCAGCCCAGAAAGCAGGTAGAACAACTTTTGTGGTGTCTTTCAGATGCCTACCAGAGCAACGTAAAAACTACCAGGAGAACTCCTGTCTGGCACCTTCCCCGGTGGAGTTGTGCATGGGGTGTGTTTGGAACATTTTGTCACCGGCCGACTCCAAAATTCAGCGGTTCCCCATCTCAGCCCAGAAAGCAGGTAGAACAACTTTTGTGGTGTCTTTCAGATGCCTACCGGAGCAATGTAAAATCTACCAGGAGAACTCCTGTCTGGCACCTTCCCCGGTGGAGTTGTGCATGGGGTGTCTTTGGAACATTTTGTCACCGGCCGACTCCAAAATTCAGCGGTTCCCCATCTCAGCCCAGAAAGCAGGTAGAACAACTTTTGTGGTGTCTTTCAGATGCCTACCGGAGCAATGTAAAATCTACCAGGAGAACTCCTGTCTGGCACCTTCCCCGGTGGAGTTGTGCATGGGGTGTGTTTGGAACATTTTGTCACCGGCCGACTCCAAAATTCAGCTGTTCCCCATCTCAGCCCAGAAAGCAGGTAGAACAACTTTTGTGGTTCCTTTCAGCTGCCTACCAAGGTAGTATAAAAACTATTAAGAGAACTCCTGTCTGGCACCTTCCCCGGTGGAGTTGTGCATGGGGTGTCTTTGGAACATTTTGTCACCAGCCGAGTCCAAAATTCAGCGGTTTCCCATCTCAGCCCAGAAAGCAGGTAGAACAACTTTTGTGGTGCCTTTCAGCTGCCTACCAAGGTAGTGTAAAAACTACCAGGAGAACTCCTGTCTGGCACCTTCCCCGGTGGAGTTGTGCATGGGGTGTGTTTGGAACATTTTGTCACCAGCCGACTCCAAAATTCAGCTCTTCCCCATCTCAGCCCAGAAAGCAGGAAGAACAACTTTTGTGGTGCCTTTCAGCTGCCTACCAAGGTAGTGTAAAATCTACCAGGAGAACTCCTGTCTGGCACCTTCCCCGGTGGAGTTGTGCATGGGGTGTGTTTGGAACATTTTGTCACCGGCCGACTCCAAAATTCAGCGGTTCCCCATCTCAGCCCAGAAAGCAGGTAGAACAACTTTTGTGGTGTCCTTCAGGTGCCTACCAAGGGAGTGTAAAAACTATTAAGAGAACTCCTGTCTGGCACCTTCCCTGGTGGAGTTGTGCATGGGGTGTGTTTGGAACATTTTGTCACCGGCCGACTCCAAAATTCAGCGGTTCCCCATCTCAGCCCAGAAAGCAGGTAGAAAAACTTTTGTGGTGCCTTTCAAATGCCTACCAAGGTAGTGTAAAAACTACCAAGAGAACTCCTGCCTGGCACCTTCCCCGGTGGAGTTGTGCATGGGGTGTCTTTGGAACATTTTGTCACCGGCCGAGTCCAAAATTCAGCGATTCCCCATCTCAGCCCAGAAAGCAGGTAGAACAACTTTTGTGGTGTCCTTTTGATGCCTACCGGAGCAATGTAAAAACTACCAACAGAACTCGTCCCTGGCACCTTCGCTAGTGGAGTTGTGCATGGGGTGTATTTATTAAAATTTTGTCACCAGCCGAGTCCAAAATTCAGCGGTTCCCCATCTCAGCCCAGAAAGCAGGTAGAACAACTTTTGTGGTGCCTTTCAAATGCCTACCAAGGTAGTGTAAAAACTATCAAGAGAACTCTTGTCTGGCACCTTCCCCGGTGGAGTTGTGCATGGGGTGTGTTTGGAACATTTTGTCACCAGCCGAGTCCAAAATTCAGCGGTTCCCCATCTCAGCCCAGAAAGCAGGTAGAACAACTTTTGTGGTGCCTTTCAGCTGCCTACCAAGGTAGTGTAAAAACTATTAAGAGAACTCCTGTCTGGCACCTTCCCCGGTGGAGTTGTGCATGGGGTGTGTTTGGAACATTTTGTCACCGGCCGACTCCAAAATTCAGCGGTTCCCCATCTCAGCCCAGAAAGCAGGTAGAACAACTTTTGTGGTGTCTTTCAGATGCCTACCGGAGCAATGTAAAAACTACCAGGAGAACTCCTGTCTGGCACCTTTCCCGGTGGAGTTGTGCATGGGGTGTGTTTGGAACATTTTTGTCACCGGCCGACTCCAAAATTCAGCGGTTCCCCATCTCAGCCCAGAAAGCAGGAAGAACAACATTTGTGGTGTCTTTCAGATGCCTACCGGAGCAATGTAAAAACTACCAGGAGAACTCCTGTCTGGCACCTTCCCCGGTAGAGTTGTGCAGGGGTGTTTTTGGAACATTTTGTCACCAGCCGACTCCAAAATTCAGCGGTTCCCCATCTCAGCCCAGAAAGCAGGTAGAACAACTTTTGTGGTGCCTTTCAGGTGCCTACCAAGGTAGTGTAAAAACTATCAGGAGAACTCTTGTCTGGCACCTTCCCCGGTGGAGTTGTGCATGGGGTGTGTTTGGAACATTTTGTCACCAGCCGAGTCCAAAATTCAGCGGTTCCCCATCTCAGCCCAGAAAGCAGGTAGAACAACTTTTGTGGTGCCTTTCAGCTGCCTACCAAGGTAGTGTAAAAACTATCAAGAGAACTCTTGTCTGGCACCTTCCCCGGTGGAGTTGTGCATGGGGTGTCTTTGGAACATTTCGTCACCGGCCGACTCCAAAATTCAGCGGTTCCCCATCTCAGCCCAGAAAGCAGGTAGAACAACTTTTGTGGTGTCTTTCAGATGCCTACCGGAGCAATGTAAAAACTACCAGGAGAACTCCTGTCTGGCACCTTCCCCGGTGGAGTTGTGCATGGGGTGTTTTTGGAACATTTTGTCACCAGCCGAGTCCAAAATTCAGCGGTTCCCCATCTCAGCCCAGAAAGCAGGTAGAACAACTTTTGTGGTGCCTTTCAAATGCCTACCAAGGTAGTGTAAAAACTACCAAGAGAACTCCTGCCTGGCACCTTCCCCGGTGGAGTTGTGCATGGGGTGTCTTTGGAACATTTTGTCACCGGCCGACTCCAAAATTCAGCGATTCCCCATCTCAGCCCAGAAAGCAGGTAGAACAACTTTTGTGGTGTCCTTTTGATGCCTACAGGAGCAATGTAAAAACTACCAACAGAACTCGTCCCTGGCACCTTCGCTAGTGGAGTTGTGCATGGGGTGTATTTATTAAAATTTTGTCACCAGCCGAGTCCAAAATTCAGCGGTTCCCCATCTCAGCCCAGAAAGCAGGTAGAACAACTTTTGTGGTGCCTTTCAAATGCCTACCAAGGTAGTGTAAGAACTATCAAGAGAACTCTTGTCTGGCACCTTCCCCGGTGGAGTTGTGCATGGGGTGTGTTTGGAACATTTTGTCACCAGCCGAGTCCAAAATTCAGCGATTCCCCATCTCAGCCCAGAAAGCAGGTAGAACAACTTTTGTGGTGCCTTTCAGCTGCCTACCAAGGTAGTGTAAAAACTACCAGGAGAACTCCTGTCTGGCACCTTCCCCGGTGGAGTTGTGCATGGGGTGTGTTTGGAACATTTTGTCACCGGCCGACTCCAAAATTCAGCGGTTCCCCATCTCAGCCCAGAAAGCAGGTAGAACAACTTTTGTGGTGTCTTTCAGATGCCTACCAGAGCAATGTAAAAACTACCAGGAGAACTCCTGTCTGGCACCTTGCCCGGTGGAGTTGTGCATGGGGTGTGTTTGGAACATTTTTGTCACCGGCCGACTCCAAAATTCAGCGGTTCCCCATCTCAGCCCAGAAAGCAGGAAGAACAACATCTGTGGTGTCTTTCAGATGCCTACCGGAGCAATGTAAAAACTACCAGGAGAACTCCTGTCTGGCACCTTCCCCGGTGGAGTTGTGCATGGGGTGTGTTTGGAACATTTTGTCACCAGCTGACTCCAAAATTCAGCGGTTCCCCATCTCAGCCCAGAAAGCAGGAAGAACAACTTTTGTGGTGCCTTTCAGCTGCCTACCAAGGTAGTGTAAAAACTATTCAGAGAACTCCTGTCTGGCACCTTCCCCGGTGGAGTTGTGCATGGGGTGTGTTTGGAACATTTTGTCACCAGCCGACTCCAAAATTCAGCGGTTCCCCATCTCAGCCCAGAAAGCAGGTAGAACAACTTTTGTGGTGTCCTTTTGATGCCTACCGGAGCAATGTAAAAACTACCAGGAGAACTCCTGTCTGGCACCTTCCCCGGTGGAGTTATGCAGGGGGTGTGTTTGGAACATTTTTTCACCGGCCGACTCCAAAATTCAGCGGTTCCCCATCTCAGCCCAGAAAGCAGGTAGAACAACTTTTGTGGTGCCTTTCAGGTGCCTACCAAGGTAGTGTAAAAACTACCAAGTAAACTCCTGTCTGGCACCTTCCCCGGTGGAGTTGTGCATGGGGTGTGTCTGGAACATTTTGTCACCAGCCGACTCCAAAATTCAGCGGTTCCCCATCTCAGCCCATAAAGCAGGTAGAACAACTTTTGTGGGGCCTTTCAGCTGCCTACCAAGGTAGTGTAAAAACTATTAAGAGAACTCCTGTCTGGCACCTTCCCCGGTGGAGTTGTGCATGGGTTGTGTTTGGAACATTTTGTCACCAGCCGAGTCCAAAATTCAGCGGTTCCCCATCTCAGCCCAGAAAGCAGGTAGAACAACTTTTGTGGTGTCTTTCAGATGCCTACCGGAGCAATGTAAAAACTATCAGGAGAACTCCTGTCTGGCACCTTCCCCGGTGGAGTTGTGCATGGGGTGTTTTTGGAACATTTTGTCACCGGCCGAGTCCAAAATTCAGCGGTTCCCCATCTCAGCCCAGAAAGCAGGTAGAACAACTTTTGTGGTGCCTTTCAAATGCCTACCAAGGTAGTGTAAAAACTATTCAGAGAACTCCTGTCTGGCACCTTCCCCGGTGGAGTTGTGCATGGGGTGTGTTTGGAACATTTCGTCTACCAGCCGACTCAAAAATTCAGCGGTTCCCCATCTCAGCCCAGAAAGCAGGAAGAACAACTTTTGTGGTGTCTTTCAGATGCCTACCGGAGCAATGTAAAAACTACCAGGAGAACTCCTGTGTGGCACCTTCCCCGGTGGAGTTGTGCATGGGGTGTTTTTGGAACATTTTGTCACCAGCCGAGTCCAAAATTCAGCGGTTCCCCATCTCAGCCCAGAAAGCAGGTAGAACAACTTTTGTGGTGCCTTTCAAATGCCTACCAAGGTAGTGTAAAAACTACCAAGAGAACTCCTGCCTGGCACCTTCCCCGGTGGAGTTGTGCATGGGGTGTCTTTGGAACATTTTGTCACCGGCCGACTCCAAAATTCAGCGATTCCCCATCTCAGCCCATAAAGCAGGTAGAACAACTTTTGTGGTGCCTTTCAGCTGCCTACCAAGGTAGTGTAAAAACTATTAAGAGAACTCCTGTCTGGCACCTTCCCCGGTGGAGTTGTGCATGGGTTGTGTTTGGAACATTTTGTCACCAGCCGAGTCCAAAATTCAGCAGTTCCCCATCTCAGCCCAGAAAGCAGGTAGAACAACTTTTGTGGTGTCTTTCAGATGCCTACCGGAGCAATGTAAAAACTATCAGGAGAACTCCTGTCTGGCACCTTCCCCGGTGGAGTTGTGCATGGGGTGTTTTTTGAACATTTTGTCACCGGCCGAGTCCAAAATTCAGCGGTTCCCCATCTCAGCCCAGAAAGCAGGTAGAACAACTTTTGTGGTGCCTTTCAAATGCCTACCAAGGTAGTGTAAAAACTATTCAGAGAACTCCTGTCTGGCACCTTCCCCGGTGGAGTTGTGCATGGGGTGTGTTTGGAACATTTCGTCTACCAGCCGACTCAAAAATTCAGCGGTTCCCCATCTCAGCCCAGAAAGCAGGAAGAACAACTTTTGTGGTGTCTTTCAGATGCCTACCGGAGCAATGTAAAAACTACCAGGAGAACTCCTGTGTGGCACCTTCCCCGGTGGAGTTGTGCATGGGGTGTTTTTGGAACATTTTGTCACCAGCCGAGTCCAAAATTCAGCGGTTCCCCATCTCAGCCCAGAAAGCAGGTAGAACAACTTTTGTGGTGCCTTTCAAATGCCTACCAAGGTAGTGTAAAAACTACCAAGAGAACTCCTGCCTGGCACCTTCCCCGGTGGAGTTGTGCATGGGGTGTCTTTGGAACATTTTGTCACCGGCCGACTCCAAAATTCAGCGATTCCCCATCTCAGCCTAGAAAGCAGGTAGAACAACTTTTGTGGTGTCCTTCTGATGCCTACAGGAGCAATGTAAAAACTACCAACAGAACTCGTCCCTGGCACCTTCGCTAGTGGAGTTGTGCATGGGGTGTATTTATTAAAATTTTGTCACCAGCCGACTCCAAAATTCAGCGGTTCCCCATCTCAGCCCAGAAAGCAGGTAGAACAACTTTTGTGGTGCCTTTCAAATGCCTACCAAGGTAGTGTAAGAACTATCAAGAGAACTCTTGTCTGGCACCTTCCCCGGTGGAGTTGTGCATGGGGTGTGTTTGGAACATTTTGTCACCAGCCGAGTCCAAAATTCAGCGATTCCCCATCTCAGCCCAGAAAGCAGGTAGAACAACTTTTGTGGTGCCTTTCAGCTGCCTACCAAGGTAGTGTAAAAACTACCAGGAGAACTCCTGTCTGGCACCTTCCCCGGTGGAGTTGTGCATGGGGTGTGTTTGGAACATTTTGTCACTGGCCGACTCCAAAATTCAGCGGTTCCCCATCTCAGCCCAGAAAGCAGGTAGAACAACTTTTGTGGTGCCTTTCAGCTGCCTACCAAGGTAGTGTAAAAACTATTAAGAGAACTCTTGTCTGGCACCTTCCCTAGTGGAGTTGTGCATGGGGTGTGTTTGGAACATTTTTGTCACCGGCCGACTCCAAAATTCAGCGGTTCCCCATCTCAGCCCAGAAAGCAGGAAGAACAACATCTGTGGTGTCTTTCAGATGCCTACCGGAGCAATGTAAAAACTACCAGGAGAACTCCTGTCTGGCACCTTCCCCGGTGGAGTTGTGCATGGGGTGTTTTTGGAACATTTTGTCACCAGCTGACTCCAAAATTCAGCGGTTCCCCATCTCAGCCCAGAAAGCAGGAAGAACAACTTTTGTGGTGCCTTTCAGCTGCCTACCAAGGTAGTGTAAAAACTACCAAGAGAACTCCTGTCTGGCACCTTCCCCGGTGGAGTTGTGCATGGGGTGTGTTTGGAACATTTTGTCACCGGCCGACTCCAAAATTCAGCGGTTCCCCATCTCAGCCCAGAAAGCAGGTAGAACAACTTTTGTGGTGTCTTTCAGATGCCTACCAGAGCAATGTAAAAACTACCAGGAGAACTCCTGTCTGGCACCTTCCCCGGTGGAGTTATGCAGGGGGTGTGTTTGGAACATTATTTCACCGGCCGAGTCCAAAATTCAGCGGTTCCCCATCTCAGCCCAGAAAGCAGGTAGAACAACTTTTGTGGTGCCTTTCAGGTGCCTACCAAGGTAGTGTAAAAACTACCAAGTAAACTCCTGTCTGGCACCTTCCCCGGTGGAGTTGTGCATGGGGTGTGTTTGGAACATTTTGTCACCGGCCAAGTCCAAAATTCAGCGGTTCCCCATCTCAGCCCAGAAAGCAGGTAGAACAACTTTTGTGGTGTCTTTCAGATGCCTACCGGAGCAATGTAAAAACTACCAGGAGAACTCCTGCCTGGCACCTTCCCCGGTGGAGTTGTGCATGGGGTGTGTTTGGAACATTTTGTCACCGGCCGAGTCCAAAATTCAGCGGTTCCCCATCTCAGCCCAGAAAGCAGGTAGAACAACTTTTGTGGTGTCTTTCAGATGCCTACCGGAGCAATGTAAAATCTACCAGGAGAACTCCTGTCTGGCACCTTCCCCGGTGGAGTTGTGCATGGGGTGTGTTTGGAACATTTTGTCACCGGCCGAGTCCAAAATTCAGCGGTTCCCCATCTCAGCCCAGAAAGCAGGTAGAACAACTTTTGTGGTGTCTTTCAGATGCCTACCGGAGCAATGTAAAAACTACCAGGAGAACTCCTGTCTGGCACCTTCCCTGGTGGAGTTGTGCATGGGGTGTGTTCGGAACATTTTGTCACCAGCCGAGTCCAAAAATTCAGCGGTTCCCCATCTCAGCCCAGAAAGCAGGTAGAACAACTTTTGTGGTGCCTTTCAGCTGCCTACCAAGGTAGTGTAAAAACTATTAAGAGAACTCCTGTCTGGCACCTTCCCCGGTGGAGTTGTGCATGGGGTGTGTTTGGAACATTTTGTCACCGGCCGACTCCACAATTCAGCGGTTCCCCATCTCAGCCCAGAAAGCAGGTAGAACAACTTTTGTGGTGCCTTTCAGCTGCCTACCAAGGTAGTGTAAAAACTATTAAGAGAACTCTTGTCTGGCACCTTCCCTAGTGGAGTTGTGCATGGGGTGTGTTTGGAACATTTTGTCACCAGCCGAGTCCAAAATTCACCGGTTCCCCATCTCAGCCCAGAAAGCAGGTAAAAGAACTTTTGTGGTGTCTTTCAGGTGCCTACCAAGGTAGTGTAAAAACTACCAGGAGAACTCCTGTCTGGCACCTTCCCCGGTGGAGTTGTGCATGGGGTGTTTTTGGAACATTTTGTCACCGGCCGAGTCCAAAATTCAGCGATTCCCCATCTCAGCCCAGAAAGCAGGTAGAACAACTTTTGTGGTGTCCTTTTGATGCCTACAGGAGCAATGTAAAAACTACCAACAGAACTCGTCCCTGGCACCTTCGCTAGTGGAGTTGTGCATGGGGTGTATTTATTAAAATTTTGTCACCAGCCGAGTCCAAAATTCAGCGGTTCCCCATCTCAGCCCAGAAAGCAGGTAGAACAACTTTTGTGGTGCCTTTCAGCTGCCTACCAAGGTAGTGTAAAAACTATCAAGAGAACTCTTGTCTGGCACCTTCCCCGGTGGAGTTGTGCATGGGGTGTGTTTGGAACATTTTGTCACCGGCCGACTCCAAAATTCAGCGGTTCCCCATCTCAGCCCAGAAAGCAGGTAGAACAACTTTTGTGGTGTCTTTCAGATGCCTACCGGAGCAATGTAAAATCTACCAGGAGAACTCCTGTCTGGCACCTTCCCCGGTGGAGTTGTGCATGGGGTGTGTTTGGAACATTTCGTCACCAGCCGACTCCAAAATTCAGCGGTTCCCCATCTCAGCCCAGAAAGCAGGTAGAACAACTTTTGTGGTGCCTTTCAGCTGCCTACCAAGGTAGTGTAAAAACTACCAAGAGAACTCCTGCCTGGCACCTTCCCCGGTGGAGTTGTGCATGGGGTGTTTTTGGAACATTTTGTCACCAGCCGACTCCAAAATTCAGCGATTCCCCATCTCAGCCCAGAAAGCAGGTAGAACAACTTTTGTGGTGTCCTTTTGATGCCTACAGGAGCAATGTAAAAACTTCCAACAGAACTCGTCCCTGGCACCTTCGCTAGTGGAGTTGTGCATGGAGTGTATTTATTAAAATTTTGTCACCAGCCGAGTCCAAAATTCAGCTGTTCCCCATCTCAGCCCAGAAAGCAGGTAGAACAACTTTTGTGGTGCCTTTCAAATGCCTACCAAGGTAGTGTAAAAACTATCAAGAGAACTCTTGTCTGACACCTTCCCCGGTGGAGTTGTGCAGGGGGTGTGTTTGGAACATTTTGTCACCAGCCGAGTCCAAAATTCAGCGGTTCCCCATCTCAGCCCAGAAAGCAGGAAGAACAACTTTTGTGGTGCCTTTCAGCTGCCTACCAAGGTAGTGTAAAAACTACTAAGAGAACTCCTGTCTGGCACCTTCCCCGGTGGAGTTGTGCATGGGGTGTTTTTGGAACATTTTGTCACCGGCCGAGTCCAAAATTCAGCGGTTCCCCATCTCAGCCCAGAAAGCAGGTAGAACAACTTTTGTGGTGTCTTTCAGGTGCCTACCGGAGCAATGTAAAAACTACCAGGAGAACTCCTGTCTGGCACCTTCCCCGGTGGAGTTGTGCATGGGGTGTGTTTGGAACATTTTGTCACCGGCCGACTCCAAAATTCAGCGGTTCCCCATCTCAGCCCAGAAAGCAGGTAGAACAACTTTTGTGGTGTCTTTCAGATGCCTACCGGAGCAATGTAAAATCTACCAGGAGAACTCCTGTCTGGCACCTTCCCCGGTGGAGTTGTGCATGGGGTGTGTTTGGAACATTTTGTCACCGGCCGACTCCAAAATTCAGCGGTTCCCCATCTCAGCCCAGAAAGCAGGTAGAACAACTTTTGTGGTGCCTTTCAGCTGCCTACCAAGGTAGTGTAAAAACTATTAAGAGAACTCCTGTCTGGCACCTTCCCCGGTGGAGTTGTGCATGGGGTGTGTTTGGAACATTTTGTCACCGGCCGACTCCAAAATTCAGCGGTTCCCCATCTCAGCCCAGAAAGCAGGTAGAGCAACTTTTGTGGTGTCTTTCAGATGCCTACCGGAGCAATGTAAAATCTACCAGGAGAACTCCTGTCTGGCACCTTCCCCGGTGGAGTTGTGCATGGGGTGTGTCTGGAACATTTTGTCACCAGCCGACTCCAAAATTCAGCTGTTCCCCATCTCAGCCCATAAAGCAGGTAGAACAACTTTTGTGGTGCCTTTCAGCTGCCTACCAAGGTAGTGTAAAAACTATTAAGAGAACTCCTGTCTGGCACCTTCCCCGGTGGAGTTGTGCATGGGTTGTGTTTGGAACATTTTGTCACCAGCCGAGTCCAAAATTCAGCGGTTCCCCATCTCAGCCCAGAAAGCAGGTAGAACAACTTTTGTGGTGTCTTTCAGATGCCTACCGGAGCAATGTAAAAACTATCAGGAGAACTCCTGCCTGGCACCTTCCCCGGTGGAGTTGTGCATGGGGTGTTTTTGGAACATTTTGTCACCGGCCGAGTCCAAAATTCAGCGGTTCCCCATCTCAGCCCAGAAAGCAGGTAGAACAACTTTTGTGGTGTCTTTTAGATGCCTACCAAGGTAGTGTAAAAACTATTCAGAGAACTCCTGTCTGGCACCTTCCCCGGTGGAGTTGTGCATGGGGTGTGTTTGGAACATTTCATCTACCAGCCGACTCAAAAATTCAGCGGTTCCCCATCTCAGCCCAGAAAGCAGGAAGAACAACTTTTGTGGTGTCTTTCAGATGCCTACCGGAGCAATGTAAAAACTACCAGGAGAACTCCTGTCTGGCACCTTCCCCGGTGGAGTTGTGCATGGGGTGTTTTTGGAACATTTTGTCACCAGCCGAGTCCAAAATTCAGCGGTTCCCCATCTCAGCCCAGAAAGCAGGTAGAACAACTTTTGTGGTGCCTTTCAAATGCCTACCAAGGTAGTGTAAAAACTACCAAGAGAACTCCTGCCTGGCACCTTCCCCGGTGGAGTTGTGCATGGGGTGTCTTTGGAACATTTTGTCACCGGCCGACTCCAAAATTCAGCGATTCCCCATCTCAGCCCAGAAAGCAGGTAGAACAACTTTTGTGGTGTCCTTCTGATGCCTACCGGAGCAATGTAAAAACTACCAGGAGAACTCCTGCCTGGCACCTTCGCTAGTGGAGTTGTGCATGGGGTGTATTTATTAAAATTTTGTCACCGGCCGAGTCCAAAATTCAGCGGTTCCCCATCTCAGCCCAGAAAGCAGGTAGAACAACTTTTGTGGTGCCTTTCAAATGCCTACCAAGGTAGTGTAAGAACTATCAAGAGAACTCTTGTCTGGCACCTTCCCCGGTGGAGTTGTGCATGGGGTGTGTTTGGAACATTTTGTCACCAGCCGAGTCCAAAATTCAGCGATTCCCCATCTCAGCCCAGAAAGCAGGTAGAACAACTTTTGTGGTGCCTTTCAGCTGCCTACCAAGGTAGTGTAAAAACTACCAGGAGAACTCCTGCCTGGCACCTTCCCCGGTGGAGTTGTGCATGGGGTGTGTTTGGAACATTTTGTCACCGGCCGACTCCAAAATTCAGCGGTTCCCCATCTCAGCCCAGAAAGCAGGAAGATCAACTTTTGTGGTGTCTTTCAGATGCCTACCAGAGCAATGTAAAAACTACCAGGAGAACTCCTGTCTGGCACCTTCCCCGGTGGAGTTATGCAGGGGGTGTGTTTGGAACATTTTTTCACCGGCCGACTCCAAAATTCAGCGGTTCCCCATCTCAGCCCAGAAAGCAGGTAGAACAACTTTTGTGGTGCCTTTCAGGTGCCTACCAAGGTAGTGTAAAAACTACCAAGTAAACTCCTGTCTGGCACCTTCCCCGGTGGAGTTGTGCATGGGGTGTGTTTGGAACATTTTGTCACCGGCCAAGTCCAAAATTCAGCGGTTCCCCATCTCAGCCCAGAAAGCAGGTAGAACAACTTTTGTGGTGTCTTTCAGATGCCTACCGGAGCAATGTAAAAACTACCAGGAGAACTCCTGTCTGGCACCTTCCCCGGTGGAGTTGTGCATGGGGTGTGTTCGGAACATTTTGTCACCGGCCGACTCCAAAATTCAGCGGTTCCCCATCTCAGCCCAGAAAGCAGGTAGAACAACTTTTGTGGTGTCTTTCAGATGCCTACCGGAGCAATGTAAAATCTACCAGGAGAACTCCTGTCTGGCACCTTCCCCGGTGGAGTTGTGCATGGGGTGTGTTTGGAACATTTTGTCACCGGCCGACTCCAAAATTCAGCGGTTCCCCATCTCAGCCCAGAAAGCAGGTAGAACAACTTTTGTGGTGCCTTTCAGCTGCCTACCAAGGTAGTGTAAAAACTATTAAGAGAACTCTTGTCTGGCACCTTCCCTAGTGGAGTTGTGCATGGGGTGTGTTTGGAACATTTTGTCACCAGCCGAGTCCAAAATTCACCGGTTCCCCATCTCAGCCCAGAAAGCAGGTAAAAAAACTTTTGTGGTGTCTTTCAGGTGCCTACCAAGGTAGTGTAAAAACTACCAGGAGAACTCCTGCCTGGCACCTTCCCCGGTGGAGTTGTGCATGGGGTGTGTTCGGAACATTTTGTCACTGGCCGAGTCCAAAATTCAG
This sequence comes from Falco biarmicus, assembly GCF_023638135.1. Lineage (NCBI taxonomy): Eukaryota > Metazoa > Chordata > Aves > Falconiformes > Falconidae > Falco > Falco biarmicus. The sequence goes on along the minus strand of NW_026612023.1, from coordinate 340,591 downwards.
CGGTTCCCCATCTCAGCTCAGAAAGTAGGTAGATCAACTTTTGTGGTGTCCTTTTGATGCCTACAGGAGCAATGTAAAAACTACCAACAGAACTCGTCCCTGGCACCTTCGCTAGTGGAGTTGTGCATGGGGTGTATTTATTAAAATTTTGTCACCAGCCGAGTCCAAAATTCAGCGGTTCCCCATCTCAGCCCAGAAAGCAGGTAGAACAACTTTTGTGGTGCCTTTCAGCTGCCTACCAAGGTAGTGTAAAAACTATCAAGAGAACTCTTGTCTGGCACCTTCCCCGGTGGAGTTGTGCATGGGGTGTGTTTGGAACATTTTGTCACCGGCCGACTCCAAAATTCAGCGGTTCCCCATCTCAGCCCAGAAAGCAGGTAGAACAACTTTTGTGGTGTCTTTCAGATGCCTACCGGAGCAATGTAAAATCTACCAGGAGAACTCCTGCCTGGCACCTTCCCCGGTGGAGTTGTGCATGGGGTGTTTTTGGAACATTTTGTCACCGGCCGAGTCCAAAATTCAGCGATTCCCCATCTCAGCCCAGAAAGCAGGTAGAACAACTTTTGTGGTGCCTTTCAAATGCCTACCAAGGTAGTGTAAGAACTATCAAGAGAACTCTTGTCTGGCACCTTCCCCGGTGGAGTTGTGCATGGGGTGTGTTTGGAACATTTTGTCACCAGCCGAGTCCAAAATTCAGCGATTCCCCATCTCAGCCCAGAAAGCAGGTAGAACAACTTTTGTGGTGCCTTTCAGCTGCCTACCAAGGTAGTGTAAAAACTACCAGGAGAACTCCTGTCTGGCACCTTCCCCGGTGGAGTTGTGCATGGGGTGTGTTTGGAACATTTTGTCACCGGCCGACTCCAAAATTCAGCGGTTCCCCATCTCAGCCCAGAAAGCAGGTAGAACAACTTTTGTGGTGTCTTTCAGATGCCTACCAGAGCAATGTAAAAACTACCAGGAGAACTCCTGTCTGGCACCTTCCCCGGTGGAGTTATGCAGGGGGTGTGTTTGGAACATTTTTTCACCGGCCGACTCCAAAATTCAGCGGTTCCCCATCTCAGCCCAGAAAGCAGGTAGAACAACTTTTGTGGTGCCTTTCAGGTGCCTACCAAGGTAGTGTAAAAACTACCAAGTAAACTCCTGTCTGGCACCTTCCCCGGTGGAGTTGTGCATGGGGTGTGTTTGGAACATTTTGTCACCGGCCAAGTCCAAAATTCAGCGGTTCCCCATCTCAGCCCAGAAAGCAGGTAGAACAACTTTTGTGGTGTCTTTCAGATGCCTACCGGAGCAATGTAAAAACTACCAGGAGAACTCCTGTCTGGCACCTTCCCCGGTGGAGTTGTGCATGGGGTGTGTTCGGAACATTTTGTCACCGGCCGACTCCAAAATTCAGCGGTTCCCCATCTCAGCCCAGAAAGCAGGTAGAACAACTTTTGTGGTGTCTTTCAGATGCCTACCGGAGCAATGTAAAATCTACCAGGAGAACTCCTGTCTGGCACCTTCCCCGGTGGAGTTGTGCATGGGGTGTGTTTGGAACATTTTGTCACCGGCCGACTCCAAAATTCAGCGGTTCCCCATCTCAGCCCAGAAAGCAGGTAGAACAACTTTTGTGGTGCCTTTCAGCTGCCTACCAAGGTAGTGTAAAAACTATTAAGAGAACTCTTGTCTGGCACCTTCCCTAGTGGAGTTGTGCATGGGGTGTGTTTGGAACATTTTGTCACCAGCCGAGTCCAAAATTCACCGGTTCCCCATCTCAGCCCAGAAAGCAGGTAGAACAACTTTTGTGGTGCCTTTCAGCTGCCTACCAAGGTAGTGTAAAAACTACCAGGAGAACTCCTGCCTGGCACCTTCCCCGGTGGAGTTGTGCATGGGGTGTGTTCGGAACATTTTGTCACTGGCCGAGTCCAAAATTCAGCGGTTCCCCATCTCAGCTCAGAAAGCAGGTAGAACAACTTTTGTGGTGTCCTTTTGATGCCTACAGGAGCAATGTAAAAACTACCAACAGAACTCGTCCCTGGCACCTTCGCTAGTGGAGTTGTGCATGGGGTGTATTTATTAAAATTTTGTCACCAGCCGAGTCCAAAATTCAGCGGTTCCCCATCTCAGCCCAGAAAGCAGGTAGAACAACTTTTGTGGTGCCTTTCAGCTGCCTACCAAGGTAGTGTAAAAACTATCAAGAGAACTCTTGTCTGGCACCTTCCCCGGTGGAGTTGTGCATGGGGTGTTTTTGGAACATTTTGTCACCGGCCGACTCCAAAATTCAGCGATTCCCCATCTCAGCCCAGAAAGCAGGTAGAACAACTTTTGTGGTGCCTTTCAAATGCCTACCAAGGTAGTGTAAGAACTATCAAGAGAACTCTTGTCTGGCACCTTCCCCGGTGGAGTTGTGCATGGGGTGTGTTTGGAACATTTTGTCACCAGCCGAGTCCAAAATTCAGCGATTCCCCATCTCAGCCCAGAAAGCAGGTAGAACAACTTTTGTGGTGCCTTTCAGCTGCCTACCAAGGTAGTGTAAAAACTACCAGGAGAACTCCTGTCTGGCACCTTCCCCGGTGGAGTTGTGCATGGGGTGTGTTTGGAACATTTTGTCACCGGCCGACTCCAAAATTCAGCGGTTCCCCATCTCAGCCCAGAAAGCAGGTAGAACAACTTTTGTGGTGTCTTTCAGATGCCTACCAGAGCAATGTAAAAACTACCAGGAGAACTCCTGTCTGGCACCTTCCCCGGTGGAGTTATGCAGGGGGTGTGTTTGGAACATTTTTTCACCGGCCGACTCCAAAATTCAGCGGTTCCCCATCTCAGCCCAGAAAGCAGGTAGAACAACTTTTGTGGTGCCTTTCAGGTGCCTACCAAGGTAGTGTAAAAACTACCAAGTAAACTCCTGTGTGGCACCTTCCCCGGTGGAGTTGTGCATGGGGTGTGTTTGGAACATTTTGTCACCGGCCAAGTCCAAAATTCAGCGGTTCCCCATCTCAGCCCAGAAAGCAGGTAGAACAACTTTTGTGGTGTCTTTCAGATGCCTACCGGAGCAATGTAAAAACTACCAGGAGAACTCCTGTCTGGCACCTTCCCCGGTGGAGTTGTGCATGGGGTGTGTTCGGAACATTTTGTCACCGGCCGACTCCAAAATTCAGCGGTTCCCCATCTCAGCCCAGAAAGCAGGTAGAACAACTTTTGTGGTGTCTTTCAGATGCCTACCGGAGCAATGTAAAATCTACCAGGAGAACTCCTGTCTGGCACCTTCCCCGGTGGAGTTGTGCATGGGGTGTGTTTGGAACATTTTGTCACCGGCCGACTCCAAAATTCAGCGGTTCCCCATCTCAGCCCAGAAAGCAGGTAGAACAACTTTTGTGGTGCCTTTCAAATGCCTACCAAGGTAGTGTAAAAACTATTAAGAGAACTCTTGTCTGGCACCTTCCCTAGTGGAGTTGTGCATGGGGTGTGTTTGGAACATTTTGTCACCAGCCGAGTCCAAAATTCACCGGTTCCCCATCTCAGCCCAGAAAGCAGGTAAAAAAACTTTTGTGGTGTCTTTCAGGTGCCTACCGGAGCAATGTAAAAACTACCAGGAGAACTCCTGTCTGGCACCTTCCCCGGTGGAGTTGTGCATGGGGTGTGTTCGGAACATTTTGTCACTGGCCGAGTCCAAAATTCAGTGGTTCCCCATCTCAGCTCAGAAAGCAGGTAGAACAACTTTTGTGGTGTCCTTTTGATGCCTACAGGAGCAATGTAAAAACTACCAACAGAACTCGTCCCTGGCACCTTCGCTAGTGGAGTTGTGCATGGGGTGTATTTATTAAAATTTTGTCACCAGCCGAGTCCAAAATTCAGCGTTTCCCCATCTCAGCCCAGAAAGCAGGTAGAACAACTTTTGTGGTGCCTTTCAGCTGCCTACCAAGGTAGTGTAAAAACTATCAAGAGAACTCTTGTCTGGCACCTTCCCCGGTGGAGTTGTGCATGGGGTGTGTTTGGAACATTTTGTCACCGGCCGACTCCAAAATTCAGCGGTTCCCCATCTCAGCCCAGAAAGCAGGTAGAACAACTTTTGTGGTGTCTTTCAGATGCCTTCCGGAGCAGTGTAAAATCTACCAGGAGAACTCCTGCCTGGCACCTTCCCCGGTGGAGTTGTGCATGGGGTGTTTTTGGAACATTTTGTCACCGGCCGACTCCAAAATTCAGCGATTCCCCATCTCAGCCCAGAAAGCAGGTAGAACAACTTTTGTGGTGCCTTTCAAATGCCTACCAAGGTAGTGTAAGAACTATCAAGAGAACTCTTGTCTGGCACCTTCCCCGGTGGAGTTGTGCATGGGGTGTGTTTGGAACATTTTGTCACCAGCCGAGTCCAAAATTCAGCGATTCCCCATCTCAGCCCATAAAGCAGGTAGAACAACTTTTGTGGTGCCTTTCAGCTGCCTACCAAGGTAGTGTAAAAACTACCAGGAGAACTCCTGTCTGGCACCTTCCCCGGTGGAGTTGTGCATGGGGTGTGTTTGGAACATTTTGTCACCGGCCGACTCCAAAATTCAGCGGTTCCCCATCTCAGCCCAGAAAGCAGGTAGAACAACTTTTGTGGTGTCTTTCAGATGCCTACCAGAGCAATGTAAAAACTACCAGGAGAACTCCTGTCTGGCACCTTCCCCGGTGGAGTTATGCAGGGGGTGTGTTTGGAACATTTTTTCACCGGCCGACTCCAAAATTCAGCGGTTCCCCATCTCAGCCCAGAAAGCAGGTAGAACAACTTTTGTGGTGCCTTTCAGCTGCCTACCAAGGTAGTGTAAAAACTACCAAGTAAACTCCTGTCTGGCACCTTCCCCGGTGGAGTTGTGCATGGGGTGTGTTTGGAACATTTTGTCACCGGCCAAGTCCAAAATTCAGCGGTTCCCCATCTCAGCCCAGAAAGCAGGTAGAACAACTTTTGTGGTGTCTTTCAGATGCCTACCGGAGCAATGTAAAAACTACCAGGAGAACTCCTGTCTGGCACCTTCCCCGGTGGAGTTGTGCATGGGGTGTGTTCGGAACATTTTATCACCGGCCGACTCCAAAATTCAGCGGTTCCCCATCTCAGCCCAGAAAGCAGGTAGAACAACTTTTGTGGTGTCTTTCAGATGCCTACCGGAGCAATGTAAAATCTACCAGGAGAACTCCTGTCTGGCACCTTCCCCGGTGGAGTTGTGCATGGGGTGTGTTTGGAACATTTTGTCACCGGCCGACTCCAAAATTCAGCGGTTCCCCATCTCAGCCCAGAAAGCAGGTAGAACAACTTTTGTGGTGTCTTTCAGATGCCTACCGGAGCAATGTAAAATCTACCAGGAGAACTCCTGTCTGGCACCTTCCCCGGTGGAGTTGTGCATGGGGTGTGTTTGGAACATTTTGTCACCGGCCGACTCCAAAATTCAGCGGTTCCCCATCTCAGCCCAGAAAGCAGGTAGAACAACTTTTGTGGTGCCTTTCAGCTGCCTACCAAGGTAGTGTAAAAACTATTAAGAGAACTCTTGTCTGGCACCTTCCCTAGTGGAGTTGTGCATGGGGTGTGTTTGGAACATTTTGTCACCGGCCGACTCCAAAATTCACCGGTTCCCCATCTCAGCCCAGAAAGCAGGTAAAAAAACTTTTGTGGTGTCTTTCAGGTGCCTACCAAGGTAGTGTAAAAACTACCAGGAGAACTCCTGCCTGGCACCTTCCCCGGTGGAGTTGTGCATGGGGTGTGTTCGGAACATTTTGTCACTGGCCGAGTCCAAAATTCAGCGGTTCCCCATCTCAGCTCAGAAAGCAGGTAGAACAACTTTTGTGGTGTCCTTTTGATGCCTACAGGAGCAATGTAAAAACTACCAACAGAACTCGTCCCTGGCACCTTCGCTAGTGGAGTTGTGCATGGGGTGTATTTATTAAAATTTTGTCACCAGCCGAGTCCAAAATTCAGCGGTTCCCCATCTCAGCCCAGAAAGCAGGTAGAACAACTTTTGTGGTGCCTTTCAGCTGCCTACCAAGGTAGTGTAAAAACTACTAAGAGAACTCTTGTCTGGCACCTTCCCCGGTGGAGTTGTGCATGGGGTGTGTTTGGAACATTTTGTCACCGGCCGACTCCAAAATTCAGCGGTTCCCCATCTCAGCCCAGAAAGCAGGTAGAACAACTTTTGTGGTGTCTTTCAGATGCCTACCGGAGCAATGTAAAATCTACCAGGAGAACTCCTGCCTGGCACCTTCCCCGGTGGAGTTGTGCATGGGGTGTTTTTGGAACATTTTGTCACCAGCCGACTCCAAAATTCAGCGGTTCCCCATCTCAGCCCAGAAAGCAGGTAGAACAACTTTTGTGGTGTCCTTTTGATGCCTACAGGAGCAATGTAAAAACTACCAACAGAACTTGTCCCTGGCACCTTCGCTAGTGGAGTTGTGCATGGAGTGTATTTATTAAAATTTTGTCACCAGCCGAGTCCAAAATTCAGCTGTTCCCCATCTCAGCCCAGAAAGCAGGTAGAACAACTTTTGTGGTGCCTTTCAAATGCCTACCAAGGTAGTGTAAAAACTATCAAGAGAACTCTTGTCTGGCACCTTCCCCGGTGGAGTTGTGCAGGGGGTGTGTTTGGAACATTTTGTCACCAGCCAAGTCCAAAATTCAGCGGTTCCCCATCTCAGCCCAGAAAGCAGGAAGAACAACTTTTGTGGTGCCTTTCAGCTGCCTACCAAGGTAGTGTAAAAACTACTAAGAGAACTCCTGTCTGGCACCTTCCCCGGTGGAGTTGTGCATGGGGTGTGTTTGGAACATTTTGTCACCGCCCGACTCCAAAATTCAGCGGTTCCCCATCTCAGCCCAGAAAGCAGGTAGAACAACTTTTGTGGTGCCTTTCAGGTGCCTACCAAGGTAGTGTAAAAACTACCAAGTAAACTCCTGTCTGGCACCTTCCCCGGTGGAGTTGTGCATGGGGTGTGTTTGGAACATTTTGTCACCGGCCAAGTCCAAAATTCAGCGGTTCCCCATCTCAGCCCAGAAAGCAGGTAGAACAACTTTTGTGGTGTCTTTCAGATGCCTACCGGAGCAATGTAAAAACTACCAGGAGAACTCCTGTCTGGCACCTTCCCCGGTGGAGTTGTGCATGGGGTGTGTTCGGAACATTTTGTCACCGGCCGACTCCAAAATTCAGCGGTTCCCCATCTCAGCCCAGAAAGCAGGTAGAACAACTTTTGTGGTGTCTTTCAGATGCCTACCGGAGCAATGTAAAATCTACCAGGAGAACTCCTGTCTGGCACCTTCCCCGGTGGAGTTGTGCATGGGGTGTGTTTGGAACATTTTGTCACCGGCCGAGTCCAAAATTCAGCGGTTCCCCATCTCAGCCCAGAAAGCAGGTAGAACAACTTTTGTGGTGCCTTTCAGCTGCCTACCAAGGTAGTGTAAAAACTATTAAGAGAACTCTTGTCTGGCACCTTCCCTAGTGGAGTTGTGCATGGGGTGTGTTTGGAACATTTTGTCACCAGCCGAGTCCAAAATTCACCGGTTCCCCATCTCAGCCCAGAAAGCAGGTAGAACAACTTTTGTGGTGTCTTTCAGGTGCCTACCAAGGTAGTGTAAAAACTACCAGGAGAACTCCTGCCTGGCACCTTCCCCGGTGGAGTTGTGCATGGGGTGTGTTCGGAACATTTTGTCACTGGCCGAGTCCAAAATTCAGGGTTCCCCATCTCAGCTCAGAAAGCAGGTAGAACAACTTTTGTGGTGTCCTTTTGATGCCTACAGGAGCAATGTAAAAACTACCAACAGAACTCGTCCCTGGCACCTTCGCTAGTGGAGTTGTGCATGGGGTGTATTTATTAAAATTTTGTCACCAGCCGAGTCCAAAATTCAGCGGTTCCCCATCTCAGCCCAGAAAGCAGGTAGAACAACTTTTGTGGTGCCTTTCAGCTGCCTACCAAGGTAGTGTAAAAACTATCAAGAGAACTCTTGTCTGGCACCTTCCCCGGTGGAGTTGTGCATGGGGTGTGTTTGGAACATTTTGTCACCGGCCGACTCCAAAATTCAGCGGTTCCCCATCTCAGCCCAGAAAGCAGGTAGAACAACTTTTGTGGTGTCTTTCAGATGCCTACCGGAGCAATGTAAAATCTACCAGGAGAACTCCTGTCTGGCACCTTCCCCGGTGGAGTTGTGCAGGGGGTGTGTTTGGAACATTTTGTCACCGGCCGACTCCAAAATTCAGCTGTTCCCCATCTCAGCCCAGAAAGCAGGTAGAACAACTTTTGTGGTGCCTTTCAGCTGCCTACCAAGGTAGTGTAAAAACTACCAAGAGAACTCCTGCCTGGCACCTTCCCCGGTGGAGTTGTGCATGGGGTGTTTTTGGAACATTTTGTCACCGGCCGACTCCAAAATTCAGCGATTCCCCATCTCAGCCCAGAAAGCAGGTAGAACAACTTTTGTGGTGTCCTTTTGATGCCTACAGGAGCAATGTAAAAACTACCAACAGAACTTGTCCCTGGCACCTTCGCTAGTGGAGTTGTGCATGGAGTGTATTTATTAAAATTTTGTCACCAGCCGAGTCCAAAATTCAGCGGTTCCCCATCTCAGCCCAGAAAGCAGGTAGAACAACTTTTGTGGTGCCTTTCAAATGCCTACCAAGGTAGTGTAAAAACTATCAAGAGAACTCTTGTCTGGCACCTTCCCCGGTGGAGTTGTGCAGGGGGTGTGTTTGGAACATTTTGTCACCAGCCAAGTCCAAAATTCAGCGGTTCCCCATCTCAGCCCAGAAAGCAGGAAGAACAACTTTTGTGGTGCCTTTCAGCTGCCTACCAAGGTAGTGTAAAAACTACTAAGAGAACTCCTGTCTGGCACCTTCCCCGGTGGAGTTGTGCATGGGGTGTGTTTGGAACATTTTGTCACCGGCCGACTCCAAAATTCAGCGGTTCCCCATCTCAGCCCAGAAAGCAGGTAGAACAACTTTTGTGGTGCCTTTCAGGTGCCTACCTAGGTAGTGTAAAAACTACTAAGAGAACTCCTGTCTGGCACCTTCCCCGGTGGAGTTGTGCATGGGGTGTGTTTGGAACATTTTGTCACCGGCCGACTCCAAAATTCAGCGGTTCCCCATCTCAGCCCAGAAAGCAGGTAGAACAACTTTTGTGGTGCCTTTCAGATGCCTACCGGAGCAATGTAAAATCTACCAGGAGAACTCCTGTCTGGCACCTTCCCCGGTGGAGTTGTGCATGGGGTGTGTTTGGAACATTTCGTCACCAGCCGACTCCAAAATTCAGCGGTTCCCCATCTCAGCCCAGAAAGCAGGTAGAACAACTTTTGTGGTGCCTTTCAGCTGCCTACCAAGGTAGTGTAAAAACTACCAAGAGAACTCCTGCCTGGCACCTTCCCCGGTGGAGTTGTGCATGGGGTGTTTTTGGAACATTTTGTCACCGGCCGACTCCAAAATTCAGCGATTCCCCATCTCAGCCCAGAAAGCAGGTAGAACAACTTTTGTGGTGTCCTTTTGATGCCTACAGGAGCAATGTAAAAACTACCAACAGAACTCGTCCCTGGCACCTTCGCTAGTGGAGTTGTGCATGGAGTGTATTTATTAAAATTTTGTCACCAGCCGACTCCAAAATTCAGCGGTTCCCCATCTCAGCCCAGAAAGCAGGTAGAACAACTTTTGTGGTGCCTTTCAAATGCCTACCAAGGTAGTGTAAAAACTATCAAGAGAACTCTTGTCTGGCACCTTCCCCGGTGGAGTTGTGCAGGGGGTGTGTTTGGAACATTTTGTCACCAGCCGAGTCCAAAATTCAGCGGTTCCCCATCTCAGCCCAGAAAGCAGGAAGAACAACTTTTGTGGTGCCTTTCAGCTGCCTACCAAGGTAGTGTAAAAACTACTAAGAGAACTCCTGTCTGGCACCTTCCCCGGTAGAGTTGTGCATGGGGTGTGTTTGGAACATTTTGTCACCGGCCGACTCCAAAATTCAGCGGTTCCCCATCTCAGCCCAGAAAGCAGGTAGAATAACTTTTGTGGTGCCTTTCAGATGCCTACCTAGGTAGTGTAAAAACTACTAAGAGAACTCCTGTCTGGCACCTTCCCCGGTGGAGTTGTGCATGGGGTGTGTTTGGAACATTTTGTCACCGGCCGACTCCAAAATTCAGCGGTTCCCCATCTCAGCCCAGAAAGCAGGTAGAACAACTTTTGTGGTGTCTTTCAGATGCCTACCGGAGCAATGTAAAAACTACCAGGAGAACTCCTGTCTGGCACCTTCCCCGGTGGAGTTGTGCATGGGGTGTGTTCGGAACATTTTGTCACCGGCCGACTCCAAAATTCAGCGGTTCCCCATCTCAGCCCAGAAAGCAGGTAGAACAACTTTTGTGGTGTCTTTCAGATGCCTACCGGAGCAATGTAAAATCTACCAGGAGAACTCCTGTCTGGCACCTTCCCCGGTGGAGTTGTGCATGGGGTGTGTTTGGAACATTTTGTCACCGGCCGAGTCCAAAATTCAGCGGTTCCCCATCTCAGCCCAGAAAGCAGGTAGAACAACTTTTGTGGTGCCTTTCAGCTGCCTACCAAGGTAGTGTAAAAACTATTAAGAGAACTCTTGTCTGGCACCTTCCCTAGTGGAGTTGTGCATGGGGTGTGTTTGGAACATTTTGTCACCAGCCGAGTCCAAAATTCACCGGTTCCCCATCTCAGCCCAGAAAGCAGGTAAAAAAACTTTTGTGGTGTCTTTCAGGTGCCTACCAAGGTAGTGTAAAAACTACCAGGAGAACTCCTGCCTGGCACCTTCCCCGGTGGAGTTGTGCATGGGGTGTGTTCGGAACATTTTGTCACTGGCCGAGTCCAAAATTCAGGGTTCCCCATCTCAGCTCAGAAAGCAGGTAGAACAACTTTTGTGGTGTCCTTTTGATGCCTACAGGAGCAATGTAAAAACTACCAACAGAACTCGTCCCTGGCACCTTCGCTAGTGGAGTTGTGCATGGGGTGTATTTATTAAAATTTTGTCACCAGCCGAGTCCAAAATTCAGCGGTTCCCCATCTCAGCCCAGAAAGCAGGTAGAACAACTTTTGTGGTGCCTTTCAGCTGCCTACCAAGGTAGTGTAAAAACTATCAAGAGAACTCTTGTCTGGCACCTTCCCCGGTGGAGTTGTGCATGGGGTGTGTTTGGAACATTTTGTCACCGGCCGACTCCAAAATTCAGCGGTTCCCCATCTCAGCCCAGAAAGCAGGTAGAACAACTTTTGTGGTGTCTTTCAGATGCCTACCGGAGCAATGTAAAATCTACCAGGAGAACTCCTGTCTGGCACCTTCCCCGGTGGAGTTGTGCAGGGGGTGTGTTTGGAACATTTTGTCACCGGCCGACTCCAAAATTCAGCTGTTCCCCATCTCAGCCCAGAAAGCAGGTAGAACAACTTTTGTGGTGCCTTTCAGCTGCCTACCAAGGTAGTGTAAAAACTACCAAGAGAACTCCTGCCTGGCACCTTCCCCGGTGGAGTTGTGCATGGGGTGTTTTTGGAACATTTTGTCACCGGCCGACTCCAAAATTCAGCGATTCCCCATCTCAGCCCAGAAAGCAGGTAGAACAACTTTTGTGGTGTCCTTTTGATGCCTACAGGAGCAATGTAAAAACTACCAACAGAACTTGTCCCTGGCACCTTCGCTAGTGGAGTTGTGCATGGAGTGTATTTATTAAAATTTTGTCACCAGCCGAGTCCAAAATTCAGCGGTTCCCCATCTCAGCCCAGAAAGCAGGTAGAACAACTTTTGTGGTGCCTTTCAAATGCCTACCAAGGTAGTGTAAAAACTATCAAGAGAACTCTTGTCTGGCACCTTCCCCGGTGGAGTTGTGCAGGGGGTGTGTTTGGAACATTTTGTCACCAGCCAAGTCCAAAATTCAGCGGTTCCCCATCTCAGCCCAGAAAGCAGGAAGAACAACTTTTGTGGTGCCTTTCAGCTGCCTACCAAGGTAGTGTAAAAACTACTAAGAGAACTCCTGTCTGGCACCTTCCCCGGTGGAGTTGTGCATGGGGTGTGTTTGGAACATTTTGTCACCGGCCGACTCCAAAATTCAGCGGTTCCCCATCTCAGCCCAGAAAGCAGGTAGAACAACTTTTGTGGTGCCTTTCAGGTGCCTACCTAGGTAGTGTAAAAACTACTAAGAGAACTCCTGTCTGGCACCTTCCCCGGTGGAGTTGTGCATGGGGTGTGTTTGGAACATTTTGTCACCGGCCGACTCCAAAATTCAGCGGTTCCCCATCTCAGCCCAGAAAGCAGGTAGAACAACTTTTGTGGTGCCTTTCAGATGCCTACCGGAGCAATGTAAAATCTACCAGGAGAACTCCTGTCTGGCACCTTCCCCGGTGGAGTTGTGCATGGGGTGTGTTTGGAACATTTCGTCACCAGCCGACTCCAAAATTCAGCGGTTCCCCATCTCAGCCCAGAAAGCAGGTAGAACAACTTTTGTGGTGCCTTTCAGCTGCCTACCAAGGTAGTGTAAAAACTACCAAGAGAACTCGTGCCTGGCACCTTCCCCGGTGGAGTTGTGCATGGGGTGTTTTTGGAACATTTTGTCACCGGCCGACTCCAAAATTCAGCGATTCCCCATCTCAGCCCAGAAAGCAGGTAGAACAACTTTTGTGGTGTCCTTTTGATGCCTACAGGAGCAATGTAAAAACTACCAACAGAACTCGTCCCTGGCACCTTCGCTAGTGGAGTTGTGCATGGAGTGTATTTATTAAAATTTTGTCACCAGCCGACTCCAAAATTCAGCAGTTCCCCATCTCAGCCCAGAAAGCAGGTAGAACAACTTTTGTGGTGCCTTTCAAATGCCTACCAAGGTAGTGTAAAAACTATCAAGAGAACTCTTGTCTGGCACCTTCCCCGGTGGAGTTGTGCAGGGGGTGTGTTTGGAACATTTTGTCACCAGCCGAGTCCAAAATTCAGCGGTTCCCCATCTCAGCCCAGAAAGCAGGAAGAACAACTTTTGTGGTGCCTTTCAGCTGCCTACCAAGGTAGTGTAAAAACTACTAAGAGAACTCCTGTCTGGCACCTTCCCCGGTAGAGTTGTGCATGGGGTGTGTTTGGAACATTTTGTCACCGGCCGACTCCAAAATTCAGCGGTTCCCCATCTCAGCCCAGAAAGCAGGTAGAATAACTTTTGTGGTGCCTTTCAGATGCCTACCGGAGCAATGTAAAATCTACCAGGAGAACTCCTGTCTGGCACCTTCCCCGGTGGAGTTGTGCATGGGGTGTGTTTGGAACATTTCGTCACCAGCCGACTCCAAAATTCAGCGGTTCCCCATCTCAGCCCAGAAAGCAGGTAGAACAACTTTTGTGGTGCCTTTCAGCTGCCTACCAAGGTAGTGTAAAAACTATTCAGAGAACTCCTGTCTGGCACCTTCCCCGGTGGAGTTGTGCATGGGGTGTGTTTGGAACATTTTGTCACCGGCCGACTCCAAAATTCAGCGGTTCCCCATCTCAGCCCAGAAAGCAGGTAGAACAACTTTTGTGGTGTCTTTCAGATGCCTACCGGAGCAATGTAAAAACTATTAAGAGAACTCCTGAATGACACCTTCCCCGGTGGAGTTGTGCATGGGGTGTCTTTGGAACATTTTGTCACCGGCCGAGTCCAAAATTCAGCGGTTCCCCATCTCAGCCCAGAAAGCAGGTAGAAACAACTTTTGTGGTGTCTTTCAGATGCCTACCGGAGCAATGTAAAATCTACCAGGAGAACTCCTGTCTGGCACCTTCCCCGGTGGAGTTGTGCATGGGGTGTGTTTGGAACATTTTGTCACCGGCCGACTCCAAAATTCAGCGGTTCCCCATCTCAGCCCAGAAAGCAGGTAGAACAACTTTTGTGGTGCCTTTCAGCTGCCTACCAAGGTAGTGTAAAAACTACCAAGAGAACTCGTGCCTGGCACCTTCCCCGGTGGAGTTGTGCATGGGGTGTTTTTGGAACATTTTGTCACCGGCCGACTCCAAAATTCAGCGATTCCCCATCTCAGCCCAGAAAGCAACCTTTTTTTTTTTTTTTTTTTTTTTTTCAAAAACAATAACAAAACCCTTTTTCTTTTATCTTTTTTTTTTTTTTTAAAAAAACTAGTGGAGTTGTGCATGGGGTGTATTTATTAAAATGTTGTCACCAGCCGACTCCAAAATTCAGCGGTTCCCCATCTCAGCCCAGAAAGCAGGAAGAACAACTTTTGTGGTGCCTTTCAGCTGCCTACCAAGGTAGTGTAAAAACTACTAAGAGAACTCCTGTCTGGCACCTTCCCCGGTGGAGTTGTGCATGGGGTGTTTTTGGAACATTTTGTCACCGGCCGACTCCAAAATTCAGCGGTTCCCCATCTCAGCCCAGAAAGCAGGTAGAACAACTTTTGTGGTGCCTTTCAGGTGCCTACCTAGGTAGTGTAAAAAACTACTAAGAGAACTCCTGTCTGGCACCTTCCCCGGTGGAGTTGTGCATGGGGTGTGTTTGGAACATTTTGTCACCGGCCGACTCCAAATTCAGCGGTTCCCCATCTCAGCCGAGAAAGCAGGTAGAACAACTTTTGTGGTGTCTTTCAGATGCCTACCGGAGCAATGTAAAAACTATTAAGAGAACTCCTGAATGACACCTTCCCCGGTGGAGTTGTGCATGGGGTGTCTTTGGAACATTTTGTCACCAGCCGAGTCCAAAATTCAGCGGTTCCCATCTCAGCCCAGAAAGCAGGTAGAACAACTTTTGTGGTGCCTTTCAGCTGCCTACCAAGGTAGTGTAAAAACTACCAGGAGAACTCCTGTCTGGCACCTTCCCCGGTGGAGTTGTGCATGGGGTGTGTTTGGAACATTTTGTCACCGGCCGACTCCAAAATTCAGTGGTTCCCCATCTCAGCCCAGAAAGCAGGGTAGAACAACTTTTGTGGTGCCTTTCAGCTGCCTACCAAGGTAGTGTAAAAACTATTCAGAGAACTCCTGTCTGGCACCTTCCCCGGTGGAGTTGTGCATGGGGTGTGTTTGGAACATTTTGTCACCGGCCGAGTCCAAAATTCAGCGGTTCCCCATCTCAGCCCAGAAAGCAGGTAGAACAACTTTTGTGGTGCCTTTCAGGTGCCTACCAAGGTAGTGTAAAAACTACCAGGAGAACTCCTGCCTGGCACCTTCCCCGGTGGAGTTGTGCATGGGGTGTGTTTGGAACATTTTGTCACCGGCCGACTCCAAAATTCAGCGGTTCCCCATCTCAGCCCAGAAAGCAGGTAGAACAACTTTTGTGGTGCCTTTCAGCTGCCTACCAAGGTAGTGTCAAAACTATCAAGAGAACTCTTGTCTGGCACCTTCCCCGGTGGAGTTGTGCATGGGGTGTCTTTGGAACATTTTGTCACCGGCCGACTCCAAAATTCAGCGGTTCCCCATCTCAGCCCAGAAAGCAGGTAGAACAACTTTTGTGGTGTCTTTCAGATGCCTACCAGAGCAATGTAAAATCTACGAGGAGAACTCCTGTCTGGCACCTTCCCCGGTGGAGTTGTGCATGGGGTGTGTTTGGAACATTTTGTCACCGGCAGACTCCAAAATTCAGCGGTTCCCCATCTCAGCCAATAAGCAGGTAGAACAACTTTTGTGGTGCCTTTCAGCTGCCTACCAAGGTAGTGTAAAAACTACTAACAGAACTCCTGCCTGGCACCTTCCCCGGTGTAGTTGTGCATGGGGTGTCTTTGGAACATTTTGTCACCGGCCGACTCCAAAATTCAGCGATTCCCCATCTCAGCCCAGAAAGCAGGAAGAACAACTTTTGTGGTGTCCTTTTGATGCCTACCGGAGCAATGTAAAAACTACCAACAGAACTCGTCCCTGGCACCTTCGCTAGTGGAGTTGTGCATGGGGTGTATTTATTAAAATTTTGTCACCAGCCGAGTCCAAAATTCAGCGGTTCCCCATCTCAGCCCATAAAGCAGGTAGAACAACTTTTGTGGGGCCTTTCAAATGCCTACCAAGGTAGTGTAAAAACTATCAAGAGAACTCTTGTCTGGCACCTTCCCCGGTGGAGTTGTGCATGGGGTGTGTTTGGAACATTTTGTCACCAGCCGAGTCCAAAATTCAGCGGTTCCCCATCTCAGCCCAGAAAGCAGGTAGAACAACTTTTGTGGTGTCTTTCAGATGCCTACCAGAGCAATGTAAAATCTACCAGGAGAACTCCTGTCTGGCACCTTCCCCGGTGGAGTTGTGCATGGGGTGTCTTTGGAACATTTTGTCACCGGCCGACTCCAAAATTCAGCTGTTCCCCATCTCAGCCCAGAAAGCAGGTAGAACAACTTTTGTGGTGCCTTTCAGCTGCCTACCAAGGTAGTGTAAAAAACTATTAAGAGAACTCCTGTCTGGCACCTTCCCCCGGTGGAGTTGTGCATGGGGTGTCTTTGGAACATTTTGTCACCAGCCGACTCCAAAATTCAGCGGTTCCCCATCTCAGCCCAGAAAGCAGGTAGAACAACTTTTGTGGTGCCTTTCAGCTGCCTACCAAGGTAGTGTAAAAACTACCAAGAGAACTCCTGTCTGGCACCTTCCCCGGTGGAGTTGTGCATGGGGTGTGTTTGGAACATTTTGTCACCGGCCGAATCCAAAATTCAGCGGTTCCCCATCTCAGCCCAGAAAGCAGGTAGAACAACTTTTGTGGTGCCTTTCAGCTGCCTACCAAGGTAGTGTAAAAACTACTGAGAGAACTCCTGTCTGGCACCTTCCCCGGTGGAGTTGTGCATGGGGTGTGTTTGGAACATTTCGTCTACCAGCCGACTCCAAAATTCAGCGGTTCCCCATCTCAGCCCAGAAAGCAGAAGAACAACTTTTGTGGTGTCTTTCAGATGCCTACCGGAGCAATGTAAAAACTACCAGGAGAACTCCTGTCTGGCACCTTCCCCGGTGGAGTTGTGCATGGGGGTGTTTTTGGAACATTTTGTCACCAGCCGAGTCCAAAATTCAGCGGTTCCCCATCTCAGCCCAGAAAGCAGGTAGAACAACTTTTGTGGTGCCTTTCAAATGCCTGCCAAGGTAGTGTAAAAACTACCAAGAGAACTCCTGCCTGGCACCTTCCCCGGTGGAGTTGTGCATGGGGTGTCTTTGGAACATTTTGTCACCGGCCGACTCCAAAATTCAGCGATTCCCCATCTCAGCCCAGAAAGCAGGTAGAACAACTTTTGTGGTGTCCTTTTGATGCCTACCGGAGCAATGTAAAAACTACCAACAGAACTCGTCCCTGGCACCTTCGCTAGTGGAGTTGTGCATGGGGTGTATTTATTAAAATTTTGTCACCAGCCGAGTCCAAAATTCAGCGGTTCCCCATCTCAGCCCAGAAAGCAGGTAGAACAACTTTTGTGGTGCCTTTCAAATGCCTACCAAGGTAGTGTAAGAACTATCAAGAGAACTCTTGTCTGGCACCTTCCCCGGTGGAGTTGTGCATGGGGTGTGTTTGGAACATTTTGTCACCAGCCGAGTCCAAAATTCAGCGATTCCCCATCTCAGCCCAGAAAGCAGGTAGAACAACTTTTGTGGTGCCTTTCAGCTGCCTACCAAGGTAGTGTAAAAACTACCAGGAGAACTCCTGTCTGGCACCTTCCCCGGTGGAGTTGTGCAGGGGGTGTGTTTGGAACATTTTGTCACCGGCCGACTCCAAAATTCAGCGGTTCCCCATCTCAGCCCAGAAAGCAGGTAGAACAACTTTTGTGGTGTCTTTCAGATGCCTACCAGAGCAATGTAAAAACTACCAGGAGAACTCCTGTCTGGCACCTTGCCCGGTGGAGTTGTGCATGGGGTGTGTTTGGAACATTTTTGTCACCGGCCGACTCCAAAATTCAGCGGTTCCCCATCTCAGCCCAGAAAGCAGGAAGAACAACATCTGTGGTGTCTTTCAGATGCCTACGGGAGCAATGTAAAAACTACCAGGAGAACTCCTGTCTGGCACCTTCCCCGGTGGAGTTGTGCATGGGGTGTGTTTGGAACATTTTGTCACCAGCTGACTCCAAAATTCAGCGGTTCCCCATCTCAGCCCAGAAAGCAGGAAGAACAACTTTTGTGGTGCCTTTCAGCTGCCTACCAAGGTAGTGTAAAAACTATTCAGAGAACTCCTGTCTGGCACCTTCCCCGGTGGAGTTGTGCATGGGGTGTGTTTGGAACATTTTGTCACCGGCCGACTCCAAAATTCAGCGGTTCCCCATCTCAGCCCAGAAAGCAGGTAGAACAACTTTTGTGGTGTCCTTTTGATGCCTACCGGAGCAATGTAAAAACTACCAGGAGAACTCCTGTCTGGCACCTTCCCCGGTGGAGTTATGCAGGGGGTGTGTTTGGAACATTTTTTCACCGGCCGACTCCAAAATTCAGCGGTTCCCCATCTCAGCCCAGAAAGCAGGTAGAACAACTTTTGTGGTGCCTTTCAGGTGCCTACCAAGGTAGTGTAAAAACTACCAAGTAAACTCCTGTCTGGCACCTTCCCCGGTGGAGTTGTGCATGGGGTGTGTTTGGAACATTTTGTCACCGGCCGAGTCCAAAATTCAGCGGTTCCCCATCTCAGCCCAGAAAGCAGGTAGAACAACTTTTGTGGTGTCTTTCAGATGCCTACCGGAGCAATGTAAAAACTACCAGGAGAACTCCTGTCTGGCACCTTCCCCGGTGGAGTTGTGCATGGGGTGTGTTTGGAACATTTTGTCACCGGCCCGACTCCAAAATTCAGCGGTTCCCCATCTCAGCCCAGAAAGCAGGTAGAACAACTTTTGTGGTGCCTTTCAGCTGCCTACCAAGGTAGTGTAAAAACTATTAAGAGAACTCCTGTCTGGCACCTTCCCCGGTGGAGTTGTGCATGGGGTGTGTTTGGAACATTTTGTCACCGGCCGACTCCAAAATTCAGCGGTTCCCCATCTCAGCCCAGAAAGCAGGTAGAGCAACTTTTGTGGTGTCTTTCAGATGCCTACCGGAGCAATGTAAAATCTACCAGGAGAACTCCTGTCTGGCACCTTCCCCGGTGGAGTTGTGCATGGGGTGTGTCTGGAACATTTTGTCACCAGCCGACTCCAAAATTCAGCTGTTCCCCATCTCAGCCCATAAAGCAGGTAGAACAACTTTTGTGGGGCCTTTCAGCTGCCTACCAAGGTAGTGTAAAAACTATTAAGAGAACTCCTGTCTGGCACCTTCCCCGGTGGAGTTGTGCATGGGTTGTGTTTGGAACATTTTGTCACCAGCCGAGTCCAAAATTCAGCGGTTCCCCATCTCAGCCCAGAAAGCAGGTAGAACAACTTTTGTGGTGTCTTTCAGATGCCTACCGGAGCAATGTAAAAACTATCAGGAGAACTCCTGTCTGGCACCTTCCCCGGTGGAGTTGTGCATGGGGTGTTTTTGGAACATTTTGTCACCGGCCGAGTCCAAAATTCAGCGGTTCCCCATCTCAGCCCAGAAAGCAGGTAGAACAACTTTTGTGGTGCCTTTCAAATGCCTACCAAGGTAGTGTAAAAACTATTCAGAGAACTCCTGTCTGGCACCTTCCCCGGTGGAGTTGTGCATGGGGTGTGTTTGGAACATTTCGTCTACCAGCCGACTCAAAAATTCAGCGGTTCCCCATCTCAGCCCAGAAAGCAGGAAGAACAACTTTTGTGGTGTCTTTCAGATGCCTACCGGAGCAATGTAAAAACTACCAGGAGAACTCCTGTGTGGCACCTTCCCCGGTGGAGTTGTGCATGGGGTGTTTTTGGAACATTTTGTCACCAGCCGAGTCCAAAATTCAGCGGTTCCCCATCTCAGCCCAGAAAGCAGGTAGAACAACTTTTGTGGTGCCTTTCAAATGCCTACCAAGGTAGTGTAAAAACTACCAAGAGAATTCCTGCCTGGCACCTTCCCCGGTGGAGTTGTGCATGGGGTGTCTTTGGAACATTTTGTCACCGGCCGACTCCAAAATTCAGCGGTTCCCCATCTCAGCCCAGAAAGCAGGTAGAACAACTTTTGTGGTGTCTTTCAGATGCCTACCAAGGTAGTGTAAAAACTATTAAGAGAACTCCTGTTCTGGCACCTTCCCCGGTGGAGTTGTGCATGGGGTGTGTTTGGAACATTTTGTCACCAGCCGAGTCCAAAATTCAGCGGTTCCCCATCTCAGCCCAGAAAGCAGGTAGAACAACTTTTGTGGTGTCTTTCAGATGCCTACCGGAGCAATGTAAAAACTATCAGGAGAACTCCTGTCTGGCACCTTCCCCGGTGGAGTTGTGCATGGGGTGTTTTTGGAACATTTTGTCACCGGCCGAGTCCAAAATTCAGCGTTCCCCATCTCAGCCCAGAAAGCAGGTAGAACAACTTTTGTGGTGTCTTTCAGATGCCTACCAAGGTAGTGTAAAAACTATTAAGAGAACTCCTGTCTGGCACCTTCCCCGGTGGAGTTGTGCATGGGGTGTGTTTGGAACATTTCGTCTACCAGCCGACTCAAAAATTCAGCGGTTCCCCATCTCAGCCCAGAAAGCAGGAAGAACAACTTTTGTGGTGTCTTTCAGATGCCTACCGGAGCAATGTAAAAACTACCAGGAGAACTCCTGTGTGGCACCTTCCCCGGTGGAGTTGTGCATGGGGTGTTTTTGGAACATTTTGTCACCAGCCGAGTCCAAAATTCAGCGGTTCCCCATCTCAGCCCAGAAAGCAGGTAGAACAACTTTTGTGGTGCCTTTCAGCTGCCTACCAAGGTAGTGTAAAAACTACCAAGAGAACTCCTGCCTGGCACCTTCCCCGGTGGAGTTGTGCATGGGGTGTTTTTGGAACATTTTGTCACCGGCCGAGTCCAAAATTCAGCGATTCCCCATCTCAGCCCAGAAAGCAGGTAGAACAACTTTTGTGGTGTCCTTTTGATGCCTACAGGAGCAATGTAAAAACTACCAACAGAACTCGTCCCTGGCACCTTCGCTAGTGGAGTTGTGCATGGGGTGTATTTATTAAAATTTTGTCACCAGCCGAGTCCAAAATTCAGCGGTTCCCCATCTCAGCCCAGAAAGCAGGTAGAACAACTTTTGTGGTGCCTTTCAGCTGCCTACCAAGGTAGTGTAAAAACTATCAAGAGAACTCTTGTCTGGCACCTTCCCCGGTGGAGTTGTGCATGGGGTGTGTTTGGAACATTTTGTCACCGGCCGACTCCAAAATTCAGCGGTTCCCCATCTCAGCCCAGAAAGCAGGTAGAACAACTTTTGTGGTGTCTTTCAGATGCCTACCGGAGCAATGTAAAATCTACCAGGAGAACTCCTGTCTGGCACCTTCCCCGGTGGAGTTGTGCATGGGGTGTGTTTGGAACATTTCGTCACCAGCTGACTCCAAAATTCAGCGGTTCCCCATCTCAGCCCAGAAAGCAGGTAGAACAACTTTTGTGGTGCCTTTCAGCTGCCTACCAAGGTAGTGTAAAAACTACCAAGAGAACTCCTGCCTGGCACCTTCCCCGGTGGAGTTGTGCATGGGGTGTTTTTGGAACATTTTGTCACCAGCCGACTCCAAAATTCAGCGATTCCCCATCTCAGCCCAGAAAGCAGGTAGAACAACTTTTGTGGTGTCCTTTTGATGCCTACAGGAGCAATGTAAAAACTTCCAACAGAACTCGTCCCTGGCACCTTCGCTAGTGGAGTTGTGCATGGAGTGTATTTATTAAAATTTTGTCACCAGCCGAGTCCAAAATTCAGCGGTTCCCCATCTCAGCCCAGAAAGCAGGTAGAACAACTTTTGTGGTGTCTTTCAGATGCCTACCAAGGTAGTGTAAAAACTATTAAGAGAACTCCTGTCTGGCACCTTCCCCGGTGGAGTTGTGCATGGGGTGTGTTTGGAACATTTTGTCACCAGCCGAGTCCAAAATTCAGCTGTTCCCCATCTCAGCCCAGAAAGCAGGTAGAACAACTTTTGTGGTGCCTTTCAAATGCCTACCAAGGTAGTGTAAAAACTATCAAGAGAACTCTTGTCTGACACCTTCCCTAGTGGAGTTGTGCAGGGGGTGTGTTTGGAACATTTTGTCACCAGCCGAGTCCAAAATTCAGCGGTTCCCCATCTCAGCCCAGAAAGCAGGAAGAACAACTTTTGTGGTGCCTTTCAGCTGCCTACCAAGGTAGTGTAAAAACTACTAAGAGAACTCCTGTCTGGCACCTTCCCCGGTGGAGTTGTGCATGGGGTGTTTTTGGAACATTTTGTCACCGGCCGAGTCCAAAATTCAGCGGTTCCCCATCTCAGCCCAGAAAGCAGGTAGAACAACTTTTGTGGTGTCTTTCAGATGCCTACCGGAGCAATGTAAAATCTACCAGGAGAACTCCTGTCTGGCACCTTCCCCGGTGGAGTTGTGCATGGGGTGTGTTTGGAACATTTTGTCACCGGCCGACTCCAAAATTCAGCGGTTCCCCATCTCAGCCCAGAAAGCAGGTAGAACAACTTTTGTGGTGCCTTTCAGCTGCCTACCAAGGTAGTGTAAAAACTATTAAGAGAACTCCTGTCTGGCACCTTCCCCGGTGGAGTTGTGCATGGGGTGTGTTTGGAACATTTTGTCACCGGCCGACTCCAAAATTCAGCGGTTCCCCATCTCAGCCCAGAAAGCAGGTAGAGCAACTTTTGTGGTGTCTTTCAGATGCCTACCGGAGCAATGTAAAATCTACCAGGAGAACTCCTGTCTGGCACCTTCCCCGGTGGAGTTGTGCATGGGGTGTGTCTGGAACATTTTGTCACCAGCCGACTCCAAAATTCAGCTGTTCCCCATCTCAGCCCATAAAGCAGGTAGAACAACTTTTGTGGTGCCTTTCAGCTGCCTACCAAGGTAGTGTAAAAACTATTAAGAGAACTCCTGTCTGGCACCTTCCCCGGTGGAGTTGTGCATGGGTTGTGTTTGGAACATTTTGTCACCAGCCGAGTCCAAAATTCAGCGGTTCCCCATCTCAGCCCAGAAAGCAGGTAGAACAACTTTTGTGGTGTCTTTCAGATGCCTACCGGAGCAATGTAAAAACTATCAGGAGAACTCCTGTCTGGCACCTTCCCCGGTGGAGTTGTGCATGGGGTGTTTTTGGAACATTTTGTCACCGGCCGAGTCCAAAATTCAGCGGTTCCCCATCTCAGCCCAGAAAGCAGGTAGAACAACTTTTGTGGTGTCTTTCAGATGCCTACCAAGGTAGTGTAAAAACTATTCAGAGAACTCCTGTCTGGCACCTTCCCCGGTGGAGTTGTGCATGGGGTGTGTTTGGAACATTTCGTCTACCAGCCGACTCAAAAATTCAGCGGTTCCCCATCTCAGCCCAGAAAGCAGGAAGAACAACTTTTGTGGTGTCTTTCAGATGCCTACCGGAGCAATGTAAAAACTACCAGGAGAACTCCTGTGTGGCACCTTCCCCGGTGGAGTTGTGCATGGGGTGTTTTTGGAACATTTTGTCACCAGCCGAGTCCAAAATTCAGCGGTTCCCCATCTCAGCCCAGAAAGCAGGTAGAACAACTTTTGTGGTGCCTTTCAAATGCCTACCAAGGTAGTGTAAAAACTACCAAGAGAACTCCTGCCTGGCACCTTCCCCGGTGGAGTTGTGCATGGGGTGTCTTTGGAACATTTTGTCACCGGCCGACTCCAAAATTCAGCGATTCCCCATCTCAGCCCAGAAAGCAGGTAGAACAACTTTTGTGGTGTCCTTCTGATGCCTACCGGAGCAATGTAAAAACTACCAGGAGAACTCCTGCCTGGCACCTTCGCTAGTGGAGTTGTGCATGGGGTGTATTTATTAAAATTTTGTCACCAGCCGAGTCCAAAATTCAGCGGTTCCCCATCTCAGCCCAGAAAGCAGGTAGAACAACTTTTGTGGTGCCTTTCAAATGCCTACCAAGGTAGTGTAAGAACTGTCAAGAGAACTCTTGTCTGGCACCTTCCCCGGTGGAGTTGTGCATGGGGTGTGTTTGGAACATTTTGTCACCAGCCGAGTCCAAAATTCAGCGATTCCCCATCTCAGCCCAGAAAGCAGGTAGAACAACTTTTGTGGTGCCTTTCAGCTGCCTACCAAGGTAGTGTAAAAACTACCAGGAGAACTCCTGTCTGGCACCTTCCCCGGTGGAGTTGTGCATGGGGTGTGTTTGGAACATTTTGTCACCGGCCGACTCCAAAATTCAGCGGTTCCCCATCTCAGCCCAGAAAGCAGGTAGAACAACTTTTGTGGTGTCTTTCAGATGCCTACCAGAGCAATGTAAAAACTACCAGGAGAACTCCTGTCTGGCACCTTCCCCGGTGGAGTTATGCAGGGGGTGTGTTTGGAACATTTTTTCACCGGCCGACTCCAAAATTCAGCGGTTCCCCATCTCAGCCCAGAAAGCAGGTAGAACAACTTTTGTGGGGCCTTTCAGCTGCCTACCAAGGTAGTGTAAAAACTACCAAGTAAACTCCTGTCTGGCACCTTCCCCGGTGGAGTTGTGCATGGGGTGTGTTTGGAACATTTTGTCACCGGCCAAGTCCAAAATTCAGCGGTTCCCCATCTCAGCCCAGAAAGCAGGTAGAACAACTTTTGTGGTGTCTTTCAGATGCCTACCGGAGCAATGTAAAAACTACCAGGAGAACTCCTGTCTGGCACCTTCCCCGGTGGAGTTGTGCATGGGGTGTGTTCGGAACATTTTGTCACCGGCCGACTCCAAAATTCAGCGGTTCCCCATCTCAGCCCAGAAAGCAGGTAGAACAACTTTTGTGGTGTCTTTCAGATGCCTACCGGAGCAATGTAAAATCTACCAGGAGAACTCCTGTCTGGCACCTTCCCCGGTGGAGTTGTGCATGGGGTGTGTTTGGAACATTTTGTCACCGGCCGACTCCAAAATTCAGCGGTTCCCCATCTCAGCCCAGAAAGCAGGTAGAACAACTTTTGTGGTGCCTTTCAGCTGCCTACCAAGGTAGTGTAAAAACTATTAAGAGAACTCTTGTCTGGCACCTTCCCTAGTGGAGTTGTGCATGGGGTGTGTTTGGAACATTTTGTCACCAGCCGAGTCCAAAATTCACCGGTTCCCCATCTCAGCCCAGAAAGCAGGTAAAAAAACTTTTGTGGTGTCTTTCAGGTGCCTACCAAGGTAGTGTAAAAACTACCAGGAGAACTCCTGCCTGGCACCTTCCCCGGTGGAGTTGTGCATGGGGTGTGTTCGGAACATTTTGTCACTGGCCGAGTCCAAAATTCAGCGGTTCCCCATCTCAGCTCAGAAAGCAGGTAGAACAACTTTTGTGGTGTCCTTTTGATGCCTACAGGAGCAATGTAAAAACTACCAACAGAACTCGTCCCTGGCACCTTCGCTAGTGGAGTTGTGCATGGGGTGTATTTATTAAAATTTTGTCACCAGCCGAGTCCAAAATTCAGCGTTTCCCCATCTCAGCCCAGAAAGCAGGTAGAACAACTTTTGTGGTGCCTTTCAGCTGCCTACCAAGGTAGTGTAAAAACTATCAAGAGAACTCTTGTCTGGCACCTTCCCCGGTGGAGTTGTGCATGGGGTGTGTTTGGAACATTTTGTCACCGGCCGACTCCAAAATTCAGCGGTTCCCCATCTCAGCCCAGAAAGCAGGTAGAACAACTTTTGTGGTGTCTTTCAGATGCCTTCCGGAGCAGTGTAAAATCTACCAGGAGAACTCCTGCCTGGCACCTTCCCCGGTGGAGTTGTGCATGGGGTGTTTTTGGAACATTTTGTCACCGGCCGACTCCAAAATTCAGCGATTCCCCATCTCAGCCCAGAAAGCAGGTAGAACAACTTTTGTGGTGTCCTTTTGATGCCTACAGGAGCAATGTAAAAACTACCAACAGAACTTGTCCCTGGCACCTTCGCTA
The DNA here is from genome assembly GCF_023638135.1 of Falco biarmicus. Classification (NCBI taxonomy): domain Eukaryota; kingdom Metazoa; phylum Chordata; class Aves; order Falconiformes; family Falconidae; genus Falco; species Falco biarmicus. The sequence continues at coordinate 314,876 of NW_026612023.1, read as the reverse complement.
GTGGAGTTGTGCATGGAGTGTATTTATTAAAATTTTGTCACCAGCCGAGTCCAAAATTCAGCTGTTCCCCATCTCAGCCCAGAAAGCAGGTAGAACAACTTTTGTGGTGCCTTTCAAATGCCTACCAAGGTAGTGTAAAAACTATCAAGAGAACTCTTGTCTGGCACCTTCCCCGGTGGAGTTGTGCAGGGGGTGTGTTTGGAACATTTTGTCACCAGCCAAGTCCAAAATTCAGCGGTTCCCCATCTCAGCCCAGAAAGCAGGAAGAACAACTTTTGTGGTGCCTTTCAGCTGCCTACCAAGGTAGTGTAAAAACTACTAAGAGAACTCCTGTCTGGCACCTTCCCCGGTGGAGTTGTGCATGGGGTGTGTTTGGAACATTTTGTCACCGGCCGAGTCCAAAATTCAGCGGTTCCCCATCTCAGCCCAGAAAGCAGGTAGAACAACTTTTGTGGTGCCTTTCAGGTGCCTACCAAGGTAGTGTAAAAACTACCAAGTAAACTCCTGTCTGGCACCTTCCCCGGTGGAGTTGTGCATGGGGTGTGTTTGGAACATTTTGTCACCGGCCAAGTCCAAAATTCAGCGGTTCCCCATCTCAGCCCAGAAAGCAGGTAGAACAACTTTTGTGGTGTCTTTCAGATGCCTACCGGAGCAATGTAAAAACTACCAGGAGAACTCCTGTCTGGCACCTTCCCCGGTGGAGTTGTGCATGGGGTGTGTTCGGAACATTTTGTCACCGGCCGACTCCAAAATTCAGCGGTTCCCCATCTCAGCCCAGAAAGCAGGTAGAACAACTTTTGTGGTGTCTTTCAGATGCCTACCGGAGCAATGTAAAATCTACCAGGAGAACTCCTGTCTGGCACCTTCCCCGGTGGAGTTGTGCATGGGGTGTGTTTGGAACATTTTGTCACCGGCCGAGTCCAAAATTCAGCGGTTCCCCATCTCAGCCCAGAAAGCAGGAAGAACAACTTTTGTGGTGCCTTTCAGCTGCCTACCAAGGTAGTGTAAAAACTACTAAGAGAACTCCTGTCTGGCACCTTCCCCGGTGGAGTTGTGCATGGGGTGTGTTTGGAACATTTTGTCACCGGCCGAGTCCAAAATTCAGCGGTTCCCCATCTCAGCCCAGAAAGCAGGTAGAACAACTTTTGTGGTGCCTTTCAGGTGCCTACCAAGGTAGTGTAAAAACTACCAAGTAAACTCCTGTCTGGCACCTTCCCCGGTGGAGTTGTGCATGGGGTGTGTTTGGAACATTTTGTCACCGGCCAAGTCCAAAATTCAGCGGTTCCCCATCTCAGCCCAGAAAGCAGGTAGAACAACTTTTGTGGTGTCTTTCAGATGCCTACCGGAGCAATGTAAAAACTACCAGGAGAACTCCTGTCTGGCACCTTCCCCGGTGGAGTTGTGCATGGGGTGTGTTCGGAACATTTTGTCACCGGCCGACTCCAAAATTCAGCGGTTCCCCATCTCAGCCCAGAAAGCAGGTAGAACAACTTTTGTGGTGTCTTTCAGATGCCTACCGGAGCAATGTAAAATCTACCAGGAGAACTCCTGTCTGGCACCTTCCCCGGTGGAGTTGTGCATGGGGTGTGTTTGGAACATTTTGTCACCGGCCGAGTCCAAAATTCAGCGGTTCCCCATCTCAGCCCAGAAAGCAGGTAGAACAACTTTTGTGGTGCCTTTCAGCTGCCTACCAAGGTAGTGTAAAAACTATTAAGAGAACTCTTGTCTGGCACCTTCCCTAGTGGAGTTGTGCATGGGGTGTGTTTGGAACATTTTGTCACCAGCCGAGTCCAAAATTCACCGGTTCCCCATCTCAGCCCAGAAAGCAGGTAAAAAAACTTTTGTGGTGTCTTTCAGGTGCCTACCAAGGTAGTGTAAAAACTACCAGGAGAACTCCTGCCTGGCACCTTCCCCGGTGGAGTTGTGCATGGGGTGTGTTCGGAACATTTTGTCACTGGCCGAGTCCAAATTCAGCGGTTCCCCCATCTCAGCTCAGAAAGCAGGTAGAACAACTTTTGTGGTGTCCTTTTGATGCCTACAGGAGCAATGTAAAAACTACCAACAGAACTCGTCCCTGGCACCTTCGCTAGTGGAGTTGTGCATGGGGTGTATTTATTAAAATTTTGTCACCAGCCGAGTCCAAAATTCAGCGGTTCCCCATCTCAGCCCAGAAAGCAGGTAGAACAACTTTTGTGGTGCCTTTCAGCTGCCTACCAAGGTAGTGTAAAAACTACTAAGAGAACTCCTGTCTGGCACCTTCCCCGGTGGAGTTGTGCATGGGGTGTGTTTGGAACATTTTGTCACCGGCCGACTCCAAAATTCAGCGGTTCCCCATCTCAGCCCAGAAAGCAGGTAGAACAACTTTTGTGGTGTCTTTCAGATGCCTACCGGAGCAATGTAAAATCTACCAGGAGAACTCCTGTCTGGCACCTTCCCCGGTGGAGTTGTGCAGGGGGTGTGTTTGGAACATTTTGTCACCGGCCGACTCCAAAATTCAGCTGTTCCCCATCTCAGCCCAGAAAGCAGGTAGAACAACTTTTGTGGTGCCTTTCAGCTGCCTACCAAGGTAGTGTAAAAACTACCAAGAGAACTCCTGCCTGGCACCTTCCCCGGTGGAGTTGTGCATGGGGTGTTTTTGGAACATTTTGTCACCGGCCGACTCCAAAATTCAGCGATTCCCCATCTCAGCCCAGAAAGCAGGTAGAACAACTTTTGTGGTGTCCTTTTGATGCCTACAGGAGCAATGTAAAAACTACCAACAGAACTTGTCCCTGGCACCTTCGCTAGTGGAGTTGTGCATGGAGTGTATTTATTAAAATTTTGTCACCAGCCGAGTCCAAAATTCAGCGGTTCCCCATCTCAGCCCAGAAAGCAGGTAGAACAACTTTTGTGGTGTCTTTCAGATGCCTACCAGAGCAATGTAAAAACTACCACCAGAATTCGTTCCTGGCACCTTCGCTAGTGGAGTTGTGCATGGGGTGTGTTTGGAACATTTTGTCACCGGCCGAGTCCAAAATTCAGCGGTTCCCCATCTCAGCCCAGAAAGCAGGTAGAACAACTTTTGTGGTGCCTTTCAGCTGCCTACCAAGGTAGTGTAAAAACTACTAAGAGAACTCCTGTCTGGCACCTTCCCCGGTGGAGTTGTGCATGGGGTGTGTTTGGAACATTTTGTCACCGGCCGACTCCAAAATTCAGCGGTTCCCCATCTCAGCCCAGAAAGCAGGTAGAACAACTTTTGTGGTGCCTTTCAGGTGCCTACCAAGGTAGTGTAAAAACTACTAAGAGAACTCCTGTCTGGCACCTTCCCCGGTGGAGTTGTGCATGGGGTGTGTTTGGAACATTTTGTCACCGGCCGACTCCAAAATTCAGCGGTTCCCCATCTCAGCCCAGAAAGCAGGTAGAACAACTTTTGTGGTGTCTTTCAGATGCCTACCGGAGCAATGTAAAATCTACCAGGAGAACTCCTGTCTGGCACCTTCCCCGGTGGAGTTGTGCATGGGGTGTGTTTGGAACATTTTGTCACCAGCCGAGTCCAAAATTCAGCGGTTCCCCATCTCAGCCCAGAAAGCAGGTAGAACAACTTTTGTGGTGCCTTTCAGCTGCCTACCAAGGTAGTGTAAAAACTACCAAGAGAACTCCTGCCTGGCACCTTCCCCGGTGGAGTTGTGCATGGGGTGTTTTTGGAACATTTTGTCACCGGCCGACTCCAAAATTCAGCGATTCCCCATCTCAGCCCAGAAAGCAGGTAGAACAACTTTTGTGGTGTCCTTTTGATGCCTACAGGAGCAATGTAAAAACTACCAACAGAACTCGTCCCTGGCACCTTCGCTAGTGGAGTTGTGCATGGAGTGTATTTATTAAAATTTTGTCACCAGCCGAGTCCAAAATTCAGCGGTTCCCCATCTCAGCCCAGAAAGCAGGTAGAACAACTTTTGTGGTGCCTTTCAAATGCCTACCAAGGTAGTGTAAAAACTATCAAGAGAACTCTTGTCTGGCACCTTCCCCGGTGGAGTTGTGCAGGGGGTGTGTTTGGAACATTTTGTCACCAGCCGAGTCCAAAATTCAGCGGTTCCCCATCTCAGCCCAGAAAGCAGGAAGAACAACTTTTGTGGTGCCTTTCAGCTGCCTACCAAGGTAGTGTAAAAACTACTAAGAGAACTCCTGTCTGGCACCTTCCCCGGTGGAGTTGTGCATGGGGTGTGTTTGGAACATTTTGTCACCGGCCGACTCCAAAATTCAGCGGTTCCCCATCTCAGCCCAGAAAGCAGGTAGAACAACTTTTGTGGTGTCTTTCAGGTGCCTACCTAGGTAGTGTAAAAACTACTAAGAGAACTCCTGTCTGGCACCTTCCCCGGTGGAGTTGTGCATGGGGTGTGTTTGGAACATTTTGTCACCGGCCGACTCCAAAATTCAGCGGTTCCCCATCTCAGCCCAGAAAGCAGGTAGAACAACTTTTGTGGTGTCTTTCAGATGCCTACCGGAGCAATGTAAAATCTACCAGGAGAACTCCTGTCTGGCACCTTCCCCGGTGGAGTTGTGCATGGGGTGTGTTTGGAACATTTCGTCACCAGCCGACTCCAAAATTCAGCGGTTCCCCATCTCAGCCCAGAAAGCAGGTAGAACAACTTTTGTGGTGCCTTTCAGCTGCCTACCAAGGTAGTGTAAAAACTATTCAGAGAACTCCTGTCTGGCACCTTCCCCGGTGGAGTTGTGCATGGGGTGTGTTTGGAACATTTTGTCACCGGCCGACTCCAAAATTCAGCGGTTCCCCATCTCAGCCCAGAAAGCAGGTAGAACAACTTTTGTGGTGTCTTTCAGATGCCTACCGGAGCAATGTAAAAACTATTAAGAGAACTCCTGAATGACACCTTCCCCGGTGGAGTTGTGCATGGGGTGTCTTTGGAACATTTTGTCACCAGCCGAGTCCAAAATTCAGCGGTTCCCCATCTCAGCCCAGAAAGCAGGTAGAACAACTTTTGTGGTATCTTTCAGATGCCTACCAAGGTAGTGTAAAAACTACCAGGAGAACTCCTGTCTGGCACCTTCCCCGGTGGAGTTGTGCATGGGGTGTGTTTGGAACATTTTGTCACCGGCCGACTCCAAAATTCAGCGATTCCCCATCTCAGCCCAGAAAGCAGGTAGAACAACTTTTGTGGTGCCTTTCAGCTGCATGCCAAGGTAGTGTAAAAACTACCAAGAGAACTCGTGCCTGGCACCTTCCCCGGTGGAGTTGTGCATGGGGTGTTTTTGGAACATTTTGTCACCGGCCGACTCCAAAATTCAGCGATTCCCCATCTCAGCCCAGAAAGCAGGTAGAACAACTTTTGTGGTGTCCTTTTGATGCCTACCGGAGCAATGTAAAAACTACCAACAGAACTCGTCCCTGGCACCTTCGCTAGTGGAGTTGTGCATGGGGTGTATTTATTAAAATGTTGTCACCAGCCGACTCCAAAATTCAGCGGTTCCCCATCTCAGCCCAGAAAGCAGGAAGAACAACTTTTGTGGTGCCTTTCAGCTGCCTACCAAGGTAGTGTAAAAACTACTAAGAGAACTCCTGTCTGGCACCTTCCCCGGTGGAGTTGTGCATGGGGTGTTTTTGGAACATTTTGTCACCGGCCGACTCCAAAATTCAGCGGTTCCCCATCTCAGCCCAGAAAGCAGGTAGAACAACTTTTGTGGTGCCTTTCAGGTGCCTACCTAGGTAGTGTAAAAACTACTAAGAGAACTCCTGTCTGGCACCTTCCCCGGTGGAGTTGTGCATGGGGTGTGTTTGGAACATTTTGTCACCGGCCGACTCCAAAATTCAGCGGTTCCCCATCTCAGCCCAGAAAGCAGGTAGAACAACTTTTGTGGTGTCTTTCAGATGCCTACCGGAGCAATGTAAAATCTACCAGGAGAACTCCTGTCTGGCACCTTCCCCGGTGGAGTTGTGCATGGGGTGTGTTTGGAACATTTTGTCACCGGCCGAGTCCAAAATTCAGCGGTTCCCCATCTCAGCCGAGAAAGCAGGTAGAACAACTTTTGTGGTGTCTTTCAGATGCCTACCGGAGCAATGTAAAAACTATTAAGAGAACTCCTGAATGACACCTTCCCCGGTGGAGTTGTGCATGGGGTGTCTTTGGAACATTTTGTCACCAGCCGACTCCAAAATTCAGCGGTTCCCCATCTCAGCCCAGAAAGCAGGTAGAACAACTTTTGTGGTGCCTTTCAGCTGCCTACCAAGGTAGTGTAAAAACTACCAGGAGAACTCCTGTCTGGCACCTTCCCCGGTGGAGTTGTGCATGGGGTGTGTTTGGAACATTTTGTCACCGGCCGACTCCAAAATTCAGTGGTTCCCCATCTCAGCCCAGAAAGCAGGTAGAACAACTTTTGTGGTGCCTTTCAGCTGCCTACCAAGGTAGTGTAAAAACTATTCAGAGAACTCCTGTCTGGCACCTTCCCCGGTGGAGTTGTGCATGGGGTGTGTTTGGAACATTTTGTCACCGGCCGAGTCCAAAATTCAGCGGTTCCCCATCTCAGCCCAGAAAGCAGGTAGAACAACTTTTGTGGTGCCTTTCAGGTGCCTACCAAGGTAGTGTAAAAACTACCAGGAGAACTCCTGCCTGGCACCTTCCCCGGTGGAGTTGTGCATGGGGTGTGTTTGGAACATTTTGTCACCGGCCGAGTCCAAAATTCACCGGTTCCCCATCTCAGCCCAGAAAGTAGGTAAAAATCTTTTGTGGTGTCTTTCAGGTGCCTACCAAGGTAGTGTAAAAACTACCAGGAGAACTCCTGCCTGGCACCTTCCCCGGTGGAGTTGTGCATGGGGTGTTTTTGGAACATTTTTTCACCGGCCGACTCCAAAATTCAGCGATTCCCCATCTCAGCCCAGAAAGCAGGTAGAACAACTTTTGTGGTGTCCTTTTGATGCCTACCAGAGCAATGTAAAAACTACCAACAGAACTCGTCCCTGGCACCTTCGCTAGTGGAGTTGTGCATGGGGTGTATTTATTAAAATTTTGTCACCAGCCGAGTCCAAAATTCAGCGGTTCCCCATCTCAGCCCAGAAAGCAGGTAGAACAACTTTTGTGGTGCCTTTCAAATGCCTACCAAGGTAGTGTAAAAACTACTAAGAGAACTCCTGTCTGGCACCTTCCCCGGTGGAGTTGTGCATGGGGTGTGTTTGGAACATTTTGTCACCGGCCGACTCCAAAATTCAGCGGTTCCCCATCTCAGCCCAGAAAGCAGGTAGAACAACTTTTGTGGTGCCTTTCAGGTGCCTACCTAGGTAGTGTAAAAACTACTAAGAGAACTCCTGTCTGGCACCTTCCCCGGTGGAGTTGTGCATGGGGTGTGTTTGGAACATTTTGTCACCGGCCGACTCCAAAATTCAGCGGTTCCCCATCTCAGCCCAGAAAGCAGGTAGAACAACTTTTGTGGTGTCTTTCAGATGCCTACCGGAGCAATGTAAAATCTACCAGGAGAACTCCTGTCTGGCACCTTCCCCGGTGGAGTTGTGCATGGGGTGTGTTTGGAACATTTTGTCACCGGCCGAGTCCAAAATTCAGCGGTTCCCCATCTCAGCCGAGAAAGCAGGTAGAACAACTTTTGTGGTGTCTTTCAGATGCCTACCGGAGCAATGTAAAAACTATTAAGAGAACTCCTGAATGACACCTTCCCCGGTGGAGTTGTGCATGGGGTGTCTTTGGAACATTTTGTCACCAGCCGAGTCCAAAATTCAGCGGTTCCCCATCTCAGCCCAGAAAGCAGGTAGAACAACTTTTGTGGTGCCTTTCAGCTGCCTACCAAGGTAGTGTAAAAACTACCAGGAGAACTCCTGTCTGGCACCTTCCCCGGTGGAGTTGTGCATGGGGTGTGTTTGGAACATTTTGTCACCGGCCGACTCCAAAATTCAGTGGTTCCCCATCTCAGCCCAGAAAGCAGGTAGAACAACTTTTGTGGTGCCTTTCAGCTGCCTACCAAGGTAGTGTAAAAACTATTCAGAGAACTCCTGTCTGGCACCTTCCCCGGTGGAGTTGTGCATGGAGTGTGTTTGGAACATTTTGTCACCGGCCGAGTCCAAAATTCAGCTGTTCCCCATCTCAGCCCAGAAAGCAGGTAGAACAACTTTTATGGTGCCTTTCAGGTGCCTACCAAGGTAGTGTAAAAACTACCAGGAGAACTCCTGCCTGGCACCTTCCCCGGTGGAGTTGTGCATGGGGTGTTTTTGGAACATTTTTTCACCGGCCGACTCCAAAATTCAGCGATTCCCCATCTCAGCCCAGAAAGCAGGTAGAACACCTTTTGTGGTGTCCTTTTGATGCCTACCGGAGCAATGTAAAAACTACCAACAGAACTCGTCCCTGGCACCTTCGCTAGTGGAGTTGTGCATGGGGTGTATTTATTAAAATTTTGTCACCAGCCGACTCCAAAATTCAGCGGTTCCCCATCTCAGCCCAGAAAGCAGGTAGAACAACTTTTGTGGTGCCTTTCAAATGCCTACCAAGGTAGTGTAAAAACTCTCAAGAGAACTCTTGTCTGGCACCTTCCCCGGTGGAGTTGTGCATGGGGTGTGTTTGGAACATTTTGTCACCGGCCGAGTCCAAAATTCAGCGGTTCCCCATCTCAGCCCAGAAAGCAGGTAGAACAACTTTTGTGGTATCTTTCAGATGCCTACCGGAGCAATGTAAAATCTACCAGGAGAACTCCTGTCTGGCACCTTCCCCGGTGGAGTTGTGCATGGGGTGTGTTTGGAACATTTTGTCACCGGCCGACTCCAAAATTCAGCTGTTCCCCATCTCAGCCCAGAAAGCAGGTAGAACAACTTTTGTGGTGCCTTTCAGCTGCCTACCAAAGTAGTGTAAAAACTACTGAGAGAACTCCTGTCTGGCACCTTCCCCGTTGGAGTTGTGCAGGGGGTGTGTTTGGAACATTTTTTCACCGGCCGACTCCAAAATTCAGCGGTTCCCCATCTCAGCCCAGAAAGCAGGTAGAACAACTTTTGTGGTGTCTTTCAGATGCCTACCAGAGCAATGTAAAAACTACCAGGAGAACTCCTGTCTGGCACCTTCCCCGGTGGAGTTGTGCATGGGGTGTGTTTGGAACATTTTGTCACCGGCCGAGTCCAAAATTCAGCGGTTCCCCATCTCAGCCCAGAAAGCAGGTAGAACAACTTTTGTGGTGCCTTTCAGCTGCCTACCAAGGTAGTGTAAAAACTATCAGGAGAACTCTTGTCTGGCACCTTCCCTAGTCGAGTTGTGCATGGGGTGTGTTTGGAACATTTTGTCACCAGCCGAGTCCAAAATTCACCGGTTCCCCATCTCAGCCCAGAAAGCAGGTAAAAAAACTTTTGTGGTGTCTTTCAGGTGCCTACCAAGGTAGTGTAAAAACTACTAAGAGAACTCCTGCCTGGCACCTTCCCCGGTGGAGTTGTGCATGGGGTGTTTTTGGAACATTTTTTCACCGGCCGACTCCAAAATTCAGCGATTCCCCATCTCAGCCCAGAAAGCAGGTAGAACAACTTTTGTGGTGTCCTTTTGATGCCTACAGGAGCAATGTAAAAACTACCAACAGAACTCGTCCCTGGCACCTTCGCTAGTGGAGTTGTGCATGGGGTGTATTTATTAAAATTTTGTCACCAGCCGACTCCAAAATTCAGCGGTTCCCCATCTCAGCCCAGAAAGCAGGTAGAACAACTTTTGTGGTGCCTTTCAGCTGCCTACCAAGGTAGTGTAAAAACTATCAAGAGAACTCTTGTCTGGCACCTTCCCCGGTGGAGTTGTGCATGGGGTGTGTTTGGAACATTTTGTCACCGGCCGAGTCCAAAATTCAGCGGTTCCCCATCTCAGCCCAGAAAGCAGGTAGAACAACTTTTGTGGTGTCTTTCAGATGCCTACCGGAGCAATGTAAAATCTACCAGGAGAACTCCTGTCTGGCACCTTCCCCGGTGGAGTTGTGCATGGGGTGTGTTTGGAACATTTTGTCACCGGCCGACTCCAAAATTCAGCTGTTCCCCATCTCAGCCCAGAAAGCAGGTAGAACAACTTTTGTGGTGCCTTTCAGCTGCCTACCAAGGTAGTGTAAAAACTATTCAGAGAACTCCTGTCTGGCACCTTCCCCGGTGGAGTTGTGCATGGGGTGTGTTTGGAACATTTTGTCACCGGCCGACTCCAAAATTCAGCGGTTCCCCATCTCAGCCCAGAAAGCAGGTAGAACAACTTTTGTGGTGTCTTTCAGATGCCTACCAGCGCAATGTAAAAACTACCAGGAGAACTCCTGTCTGGCACCTTCCCCGGTGGAGTTGTGCATGGGGTGTGTTTGGAACATTTTGTCACCAGCCGAGTCCAAAATTCAGCGGTTCCCCATCTCAGCCCAGAAAGCAGGTAGAACAACTTTTGTGGTGCCTTTCAGCTGCCTACCAAGGTAGTGTAAAAACTACCAAGAGAACTCCTGCCTGGCACCTTCCCCGGTGGAGTTGTGCATGGGGTGTCTTTGGAACATTTTGTCACCGGCCGACTCCAAAATTCAGCGATTCCCCATCTCAGCCCAGAAAGCAGGTAGAACAACTTTTGTGGTGTCCTTTTGATGCCTACAGGAGCAATGTAAAAACTACCAACAGAACTCGTCCCTGGCACCTTCGCTAGTGGAGTTGTGCATGGGGTGTATTTATTAAAATTTTGTCACCGGCCGAGTCCAAAATTCAGCGGTTCCCCATCTCAGCCCAGAAAGCAGGTAGAACAACTTTTGTGGTGTCTTTCAGATGCCTACCGGAGCAATGTAAAAACTACCAGGAGAACTCCTGTCTGGCACCTTCCCCGGTGGAGTTGTGCATGGGGTGTGTTTGGAACATTTTGTCACCGGCCGACTCCAAAATTCAGCGGTTTCCCATCTCAGCCCAGAAAGCAGGTAGAACAACATTTGTGGTGTCTTTCAGCTGCCTACCAAGGTAGTGTAAAAACTACTAACAGAACTCCTGTCTGACACCTTCCCCGGTGGAGTTGTGCATGGGGTGTGTTTGGAACATTTTGTCACCGGCCGACTCCAAAATTCAGCGGTTCCCCATCTCAGCCCAGAAAGCAGGAAGAACAACTTTTGTGGTGTCTTTCAGCTGCCTACCGGAGCAATGTAAAAACTACCAGGAGAACTCCTGTCTGGCACCTTCCCCGGTGGAGTTGTGCATGGGGTGTGTTTGGAACATTTTGTCACCGGCCGACTCCAAAATTCAGCGGTTCCCCATCTCAGCCCAGAAAGCAGGTAGAACAACTTTTGTGGTGTCTTTAAGATGCCTACCGGAGCAATGTAAAATCTACCAGGAGAACTCCTGTCTGGCACCTTCCCCGGTGGAGTTGTGCATGGGGTGTGTTTGGAACATTTTGTCACCGGCCGACTCCAAAATTCAGCGGTTCCCCATCTCAGCCCAGAAAGCAGGTAGAACAACTTTTGTGGTGTCTTTCAGATGCCTACCGGAGCAATGTAAAATCTACCAGGAGAACTCCTGTCTGGCACCTTCCCCGGTGGAGTTGTGCATGGGGTGTGTTTGGAACATTTTGTCACCGGCCGAGTCCAAAATTCAGCGGTTCCCCATCTCAGCCCAGAAAGCAGGTAGAACAACTTTTGTGGTGCCTTTCAGATGCCTACCGGACCAATGTAAAAACTACCAGGAGAACTCCTGTCTGGCACCTTCCCCGGTGGAGTTGTGCATGGGGTGTGTTTGGAACATTTTGTCACCGGCCGAGTCCAAAATTCAGCTGTTCCCCATCTCAGCCCAGAAAGCAGGTAGAACAACTTTTGTGGTGTCTTTCAGATGCCTACCAGAGCAATGTAAAAACTACCAGGAGAACTCCTGTCTGGCACCTTCCCCGGTGGAGTTGTGCATGGGGTGTGTTTGGAACATTTTGTCACCGGCCGAGTCCAAAATTCAGCGGTTCCCCATCTCAGCCCAGAAAGCAGGTAGAACAACTTTTGTGGTGCCTTTCAGATGCCTACCAAGGTAGTGTAAAAACTACCACGAGAACTCGTGCCTGGCACCTTCCCCGGTGGAGTTGTGCATGGGGTGTCTTTGGAACATTTTGTCACTGGCCGACTCCAAAATTCAGCGATTCCCCATCTCAGCCCTTAAAGCAGGTAGAACAACTTTTGTGGTGTCCTTTTGATGCCTACAGGAGCAATGTAAAAACTACCAACAGAACTCGTCCCTGGCACCTTCGCTAGTGGAGTTGTGCATGGGGTGTATTTATTAAAATTTTGTCACCAGCCGACTCCAAAATTCAGCGGTTCCCCATCTCAGCCCAGAAAGCAGGTAGAACAACTTTTGTGGTGTCTTTCAGATGCCTACCGGAGCAATGTAAAATCTACCAGGAGAACTCCTGTCTGGCACCTTCCCCGGTGGAGTTGTGCATGGGGTGTGTTTGGAACATTTTGTCACCGGCCGACTCCAAAATTCAGCGGTTTCCCATCTCAGCCCAGAAAGCAGGTAGAACAACATTTGTGGTGCCTTTCAGCTGCCTACCAAGGTAGTGTAAAAACTACTAACAGAACTCCTGTCTGACACCTTCCCCGGTGGAGTTGTGCAGGGGGTGTGTTTGGAACATTTTGTCACCGGCCGACTCCAAAATTCAGCGGTTCCCCATCTCAGCCCAGAAAGCAGGTAGAACAACTTTTGTGGTGTCTTTCAGATGCCTACCGGAGCAATGTAAAATCTACCAGGAGAACTCCTGTCTGGCACCTTCCCCGGTGGAGTTGTGCATGGGGTGTGTTTGGAACATTTTGTCACCGGCCGAGTCCAAAATTCAGCGGTTCCCCATCTCAGCCCAGAAAGCAGGTAGAACAACTTTTGTGGTGTCTTTCAGATGCCTACCGGAGCAATGTAAAAACTACCAGGAGAACTCCTGTCTGGCACCTTCCCCGGTGGAGTTGTGCATGGGGTGTTTTTGGAACATTTTGTCACCGGCCGAGTCCAAAATTCAGCGATTCCCCATCTCAGCCCAGAAAGCAGGTAGAACAACTTTTGTGGTGTCCTTTTGATGCCTACAGGAGCAATGTAAAAACTACCAACAGAACTCGTCCCTGGCACCTTCGCTAGTGGAGTTGTGCATGGGGTGTATTTATTAAAATTTTGTCACCAGCCGACTCCAAAATTCAGCGGTTCCCCATCTCAGCCCAGAAAGCAGGTAGAACAACTTTTGTGGTGCCTTTCAGCTGCCTACCAAGGTAGTGTAAAAACTATCAAGAGAACTCTTGTCTGGCACCTTCCCCGGTGGAGTTGTGCATGGGGTGTGTTTGGAACATTTTGTCACCGGCCGAGTCCAAAATTCAGCGGTTCCCCATCTCAGCCCAGAAAGCAGGTAGAACAACTTTTGTGGTGTCTTTCAGATGCCTACCGGAGCAATGTAAAATCTACCAGGAGAACTCCTGTCTGGCACCTTCCCCGGTGGAGTTGTGCATGGGGTGTGTTTGGAACATTTTGTCACCGGCCGACTCCAAAATTCAGCTGTTCCCCATCTCAGCCCAGAAAGCAGGTAGAACAACTTTTGTGGTGCCTTTCAGCTGCCTACCAAGGTAGTGTAAAAACTATTAAGAGAACTCCTGTCTGGCACCTTCCCCGGTGGAGTTGTGCATGGGGTGTGTTTGGAACATTTTGTCACCGGCCGACTCCAAAATTCAGCGGTTCCCCATCTCAGCCCAGAAAGCAGGTAGAACAACTTTTGTGGTGTCTTTCAGATGCCTACCAGAGCAATGTAAAAACTACCAGGAGAACTCCTGTCTGGCACCTTCCCCGGTGGAGTTGTGCATGGGGTGTGTTTGGAACATTTTGTCACCAGCCGAGTCCAAAATTCAGCGGTTCCCCATCTCAGCCCAGAAAGCAGGTAGAACAACTTTTGTGGTGCCTTTCAAATGCCTACCAAGGTAGTGTAAAAACTACCAAGAGAACTCCTGCCTGGCACCTTCCCCGGTGGAGTTGTGCATGGGGTGTCTTTGGAACATTTTGTCACCGGCCGACTCCAAAATTCAGCGATTCCCCATCTCAGCCCAGAAAGCAGGTAGAACAACTTTTGTGGTGTCCTTTTGATGCCTACAGGAGCAATGTAAAAACTACCAACAGAACTCGTCCCTGGCACCTTCGCTAGTGGAGTTGTGCATGGGGTGTATTTATTAAAATTTTGTCACCGGCCGAGTCCAAAATTCAGCGGTTCCCCATCTCAGCCCAGAAAGCAGGTAGAACAACTTTTGTGGTGTCTTTCAGATGCCTACCGGAGCAATGTAAAAACTACCAGGAGAACTCCTGTCTGGCACCTTCCCCGGTGGAGTTGTGCATGGGGTGTGTTTGGAACATTTTGTCACCGGCCGACTCCAAAATTCAGCGGTTTCCCATCTCAGCCCAGAAAGCAGGTAGAACAACATTTGTGGTGTCTTTCAGCTGCCTACCAAGGTAGTGTAAAAACTACTAACAGAACTCCTGTCTGACACCTTCCCCGGTGGAGTTGTGCATGGGGTGTGTTTGGAACATTTTGTCACCGGCCGACTCCAAAATTCAGCGGTTCCCCATCTCAGCCCAGAAAGCAGGAAGAACAACTTTTGTGGTGTCTTTCAGCTGCCTACCGGAGCAATGTAAAAACTACCAGGAGAACTCCTGTCTGGCACCTTCCCCGGTGGAGTTGTGCATGGGGTGTGTTTGGAACATTTTGTCACCGGCCGACTCCAAAATTCAGCGGTTCCCCATCTCAGCCCAGAAAGCAGGTAGAACAACTTTTGTGGTGTCTTTAAGATGCCTACCGGAGCAATGTAAAATCTACCAGGAGAACTCCTGTCTGGCACCTTCCCCGGTGGAGTTGTGCATGGGGTGTGTTTGGAACATTTTGTCACCGGCCGACTCCAAAATTCAGCTGTTCCCCATCTCA